>NC_056731.1:1845521266-1845623766 GCF_019279795.1 Protopterus annectens
TATTTTTTCTCTGCACTTTTTTCCAGTGACTGCTAATTTCATGTAAAATGCGATCTTCTAGCATTTCTGTGCTCTAAACAGCTATTTTTGCTGCATACTGTACTTATTTTTGCTGTTTGCACTTTTAAAGTCGTTTTAGTAGTTTTTTTGTGTTATATTCATCTGTTTACCTGCTGTAGGCTACACACTCAAGTGTGCTAGCAAGTTCTGAGCATTTAAAGTGTTTTTGTGTAAGTTTACTGTATTTGTTTGAAAAAAAAGAAAAAAAATATATATATTCTTGTTTCTCGCCTTTTCTGAGCTAGTCTAGTTCAGTTTTCAGGTTCTGCTGAATTCAGGGATATGGTACAAGTTCCTGTGTTGCTTATATGCTTACTTGGATACAAGGAAGTTTTTCTGTTCACCAGTGAGAGTGGGGAGCTTTGAGCAGCCTATTTGTCCCTGGAGGAGTGGTTTCAGCCTAGCAACTACTAGTTTATTGACCGTTTTGGGCTAATTTCTATCTCTTTCATCTTCCTGCTTTAAAACCCGCATTTGTGCAGTTTTGCACTTGTATACAACTCAGGTAAGCTCCTTGTGGTGTCCTGCAGAGACCTACAAGCAGCAGAGTGACAAAAGAGTGACTTTCAACTGATTAAGTATTTTATCTCTGCATTTTTTCCTGTGACTGCTAATTTCGCCTAAAACGCGAACTTATAGCATTTCTGTGCTCTAAAAAATATTTTTGCTGCATACTGTACTTATTTTTGCTGTTTGCTCTTTTAAAGTTGTTTTAGTCATTTGTTGTGTTGTATGTTGTTTAACTGTTGTGTAAGTTTACTGTACTTGTTTGAAAAAAAAATTCTTCTTTCCCACGTTTTCTAAGCTAGTATAGTCCAGTTTTCAGGTTCTGCTGAATTCAGGGCTGTGGTATAAGTTCCTGTGTTACCCATATCCTTACTTGGATAGTAGGAAATTTCTCTGTTTATCAGTGAGAGTGGGGAGCTTTGAGCAGCCTATCTGTCCCTGGAGGAGTACTCTCAGCCCAGCAACTAGTAGTTTATTGGCTGTTTTGGGCTAATTTCTATCTCTTTCATCTCCCTGCTTTAAAACCCACATTAGTGCAGTTTTGCACTTGTATACAACTCAGCAAAGCTCCTCGTGGTGCCCTACAGAGTCCTACAAGCAGCAGAGTGACAAAAGAGTGACTTTCAACTGATTAAGTGTTTTTTCTCTGCATTCTTTTTCCTGTGACTGCTAATTTTGCCTAAAACATGATCTTCTAGCATTTCTGTGCTCTAAAATGCTATTTTTGCTGCATATTGCACTTATTTTTTCTGTTTGCACTTTTAAAGTCGTTTTGGTAATTTTTTGTGGTGTATTCATATGTTTAACTGTTGTAGGCTACACATTCAATTGCGCTAGCCTGTTCTGAGCACTTAAAGTGCTTTTGTGTAAGCTTACTTTATTTGTTCAAAAAAAAAGAAAAGAAAACAAACAAATATCCTTGTTTCCCACCTTTTCTAAGCTAGTCTAGTCCAGTTTTCAGGTTCTGCTGAATTCAGGGCTGTGGTACAAGTTCCTGTGTTGCCCATATCCTTACTTGGATAGAAGGAAGTTTCTCTGTTTATCAGTGAGAGTGGGGAGCTTTGAGCAGCCTATCTGTCCCTGGAGGAGTACTCTCAGCCCAGCAACTAGTAGTTTATTGGCTGTTTTGGGCTAATTTCTATCTCTTTCATCTCCCTGCTTTAAAACCCACATTAGTGCAGTTTTGCACTTGTATACAACTCAGCAAAGCTCCTCGTGGTGCCCTACAGAGTCCTACAAGCAGCAGAGTGACAAAAGAGTGACTTTCAACTGATTAAGTGTTTTTTCTCTGCATTCTTTTTCCTGTGACTGCTAATTTTGCCTTAAACGTGATCTTCTAGCATTTCTGTGATCTAAAATGCTATTTTTGCTGCATATTTTACTTATTTTTTCTGTTTGCGCTTTTAAAGTCGTTTTGGTAATTTTTTGTGGTGTATGCATATGTTTAACTGTTGTAGGCTACACATTCAATTGCGCTAGCCTGTTCTGAGCACTTAAAGTGCTTTTGTGTAAGTTTACTGTATTTGTTCAAAAAAAAAGAAAATAAAACAAACAAATATCCTTGTTTCCCACCTTTTCTAAGCTAGTCTAGTCCAGTTTTCAGGTTCTGCTGAATTCAGGGCTGTGGTACAAGTTCCTGTGTTGCCCATATCCTTACTTGGATAGAAGGAAGTTTCTCTGTTTATCAGTGAGAGTGGGGAGCTTTGAGCAGCCTATCTGTCCCTGGAGGAGTACTCTCAGCCCAGCAACTAGTAGTTTATTGGCTGTTTTGGGCTAATTTCTATCTCTTTCATCTCCCTGCTTTAAAACCCACATTAGTGCAGTTTTGCACTTGTATACAACTCAGCAAAGCTCCTCGTGGTGCCCTACAGAGTCCTACAAGCAGCAGAGTGACAAAAGAGTGACTTTCAACTGATTAAGTGTTTTTTCTCTGCATTCTTTTTCCTGTGACTGCTAATTTTGCCTTAAACGTGATCTTCTAGCATTTCTGTGATCTAAAATGCTATTTTTGCTGCATATTGCACTTATTTTTTCTGTTTGCGCTTTTAAAGTCGTTTTGGTAATTTTTTGTGGTGTATGCATATGTTTAACTGTTGTAGGCTACACATTCAATTGCGCTAGCCTGTTCTGAGCACTTAAAGTGCTTTTGTGTAAGTTTACTGTATTTGTTCAAAAAAAAAGAAAATAAAACAAACAAATATCCTCGTTTCCCACCTTTTCTAAGCTAGTCTAGTCCAGTTTTCAGGTTCTGCTGAATTCAGGGCTGTGGTACAAGTTCCTGTGTTGCCCATATCCTTACTTGGATAGAAGGAAGTTTCTCTGAACACCAGTGAGAGTGGGGAGCTTTGAGCAGCCTATCTGTCCCTGGAGGACGTTTTGGGCTAATTTCTATTGCTTTAATCTCCCTGCTTTAAAACCCGCATTTGTGCAATTTTGCACTTGTATACAACTCAGCAAAGCTCCTCGTGGTGTCATGCAGTGTCCTACAAGCAGCAGAGTGACAAAATAGTGACTTTCAACTGATTAAGTATTTTTTCTCTGCATTTTTTTCTTGTGACTGCTAATTTCGCCTAAAACATGATCTTCTAGCATTTCTGTGCTCTAAAAAGCTGGTTTTGCTGCATACTGTACTTATTTTTGCTGTTTGCACTTTTAAAGTCGTTTTAGTCATGTTTTGTGTTGTATTCATCAGTTTACCTGTTGTAGGCTACACACTCAAGTGCGGTATCCTGTTCTGAGCATTTAAAGTGTTTTTGTGTAAGTATACTGTATTTGTTTGAAAAAAAAGAAAAAAAAAACAAAAAAATGTTCTTGTTTCCCACCTTTTCTGAGCTAGTCTAGTCCAGTTTTCAGGGCTGTGGTACAAGTTCCTGTGTTGCTTATATCCTTACTTGGATACAAGGAAGTTTCGCTGTTCACCAGTGAAAGTGGGGAGCTTTGAGCAGCCTGTCTGTCCCTAGAGGAGTGGTCTCAGCCCAGCAACTAGTAGTTTATTCACCGTTTTGAGCTGATTTCTATCTCTTACATCTCCCTGCTTTAAAACCCGCATTTGCTAGGTTTTGTGTTTGTATACAACTCAGCAAAGCTCCTTGTGGTGTCCTGCAGAGTCCTACAAGCAGCTGAGTGACAAAAGAGTGACTTTCAACTGATTAAGAATTTTTTCCTCTGGCTGCTAATTTTGCCTAAAATGTGATCTTCTAGCATTTCTGTGTTCTAAACAGCTATTTTTGCTGCAAACTGTACTTATTTTTGTTGTTTGCACTTTTAAAGTCGTTTTAGTCATTTTTTTGTGTTGTACTCATCTGTTTAACTGTTGTAGGCTACACACTCAAGTGTGATAGCCTGTTCTGAGCATTTAAAGTGTTTTTTTGTGTAAGTTTACTGCATTTGTTCGAAAAAAAAAGTAAATAAAACAAACAAATATTCTTGTTTCCTGCATTTTCTAAGCTAGTCTAGTCGGGTTTTCAGATTCTGCTGAATTCAGGGCTGTGGTACAAGTTCCTGTGATGCCCATATCCTTACTTGGATAGAAGGAAGTTTCTCTGTTCACCAGTGAGAGAGGGGAGCTTTGAGCAGCGTATCTGTCTCTGGAGGAGTGGTCTCAGCCCTAGTAGTTTATTGGCCGTTTTGGGCTAGTTTCTATCTCTTTCATCTCCCTGCTTTAAAACCCACATTTCAGGGTTTTGCACTTGTATACAACTCAGCAATGCTCCTTGTGGTGTCCTGCAGAGTCCTACAAGCTGCAGAGTGACAAAAGAGTGACTTTCAACTGATTAAGTATTTTTTCTCTGCATTTTTTCCTGTGACTGCTAATTTCACCTAAAACACGATCTTCTAGCATTTCTGTGCTCTAAAAAGCTATTTTTGATGCTTACTGTACTTATTTTTGCTGTTTGCACTTTTAAAGTCATTTTAGTCTTTTTTGTGTTGTATTCTTCTGTTTAACTGTTGTAGGCTACACACTCAAGTGTGCTGGCCTGTTATGAGCATTTAAAGTATTTTTGTGTAAGTTTACTGTATTTGTTTGAAAAAAAAATATTCTTGTTTCCTGCCTTTTCTAAGCTAGTCTAGTCCAGTTTTTAGGTTCTCCTGAATTCAGGGCTATGGTACAAGTTCCTTTGTTGCCAATATCCTTACTTGGATAGAAGGAAGTTTCTCTGCTCACCAGTGAGAGTGGGGAGCTTTCAGCAGCCTATCTGTCCCTGGAGGAGTGGTCTCAGCCCAGCAGCTAGTAGTTTATTGGCTGTTTTGGGCTAATTTCTATCTCTTTCATTCTCCCTGCTTTAAAACCCAGATTTGTTCGGTTTTGCGTTTGTATACAACTCAGCAATGCTCCTTGTGGTGTCCTGCAGAGTCCTACAAGCTGCAGAGTGACAAAAGAGTGACTTTCAACTGATTAAGTATTTTTTCTCTGCATTTTTTCCTGTGACTGCTAATTTCACCTAAAACGTGATCTTCTAGCATTTCTGTGCTCTAAAAAGCTATTTTTGATGCTTACTGTACTTATTTTTGCTGTTTGCACTTTTAAAGTCATTTTAGTCTTTTTTGTGTTGTATTCATCTGTTTAACTGTTGTAGGCTACACACTCAAGTGTGCTGGCCTGTTATGAGCATTTAAAGTGTTTTTGTGTAAGTTTACTGTATTTGTTTGAAAAAAAAATATTCTTGTTTCCTGCCTTTTCTAAGCTAGTCTAGTCCAGTTTTCAGGTTCTCCTGAATTCAGGGCTATGGTACAAGTTCCTTTGTTGCCAATATCCTTACTTGGATAGAAGGAAGTTTCTCTGCTCACCAGTGAGAGTGGGGAGCTTTCAGCAGCCTATCTGTCCCTGGAGGAGTGGTCTCAGCCCAGCAGCTAGTAGTTTATTGGCTGTTTTGGGCTAATTTCTATCTCTTTCATTCTTCCTGCTTTAAAACCCGGATTTGTTCGGTTTTGCGCTTGTATACAGCTCAGCAAAGCTCCTCGTGGTATCCTGCAGAGTCCTACAAGCAGCAGAGTGACAAAAGAGTGACTTTCAACTGAGTAAGTATTTTTTCTCTGCATTTTGTTTTCTGTGACTGCTAATTTCACCTAAAACACAATCTTCTAGCATCCCTGTGCTCTAAAAAGCTATTTTTGCTGCATACTGCACTTATTTTTGCTGTTTGCACTTTTAAAGTCATTTTAGTCATTTTTTGTGTTGTATTCATCTGTTTACCTGTTGTAGGCTACACACTCAAGTACGCTAGCCTGTTCTGAGCATTTTAAAGTGCTTTTGTGTAAGTTTACTGTATTTGTTCGAAAAAAAAAGAAAATAAAACAAACAAATACCCTTCTTTCCCATGTTTTCTAAGCTAGTCTAGTCCAGTTTTCAGGTTCTGCTGAATTCAGGGCTGTGGTACAAGTTCCTGTGTTCCCCATATCCTTACTTGGATAGAAGGAAGTTTCTCTGTTCACCAGTGAGAGTGGGGAGCTTTGACCAGCCTATCTGTCCCTGGAGGAGTGGTTTCAGCCCAGCCACTAGTAGTTTATTGGCCATTTTGGGCTAATTTCTATCTCTTTCATCTCCCTGCTTTAAAACCCGCATTTGCACAGTTTTGCGCTTGTACACAACTCAGCAAAGCTCCTTGTGGTATCCTGCAGAGTCCTACAAGCAGCAGAGTGACAAAAGAGTGACTTTCAACTGATTAAGTAATTATTTCTCTGCATTTTTTTTCTTGTGACTGCTAATTGTGCCTAAAACATGATCTTCTAGCATTTCTGTGCTCTAAACAGCTATTTTTGCTGCATACTGTATTTATTTTTGCTGTTTGCACTTTTGAAGTTGTTTCAGTCATTTTTGTGTTGTATTCTTCGGTTTAACTGTTGTAGGTTACACACTTAAGTGGGCTAGCCTGTTCTGAACATTTAAATTGTTTTTGTGTAAGTTTACTGTATTTGTTTGAAAAAAAAGAAAAAAAAAATCTTGTTTTCCACCTTTTCTAAGCTAGTCTAGTCCAGTTTTCAGGTTCTGCTGAATTCAGTGCTTTGGTACAAGTTCCTGTGTTGCCCATATCCTTACTTGGATAGAAGGAAATTTCTCTGTTCACCAGTGAGAGTGGGGAGCTTTGAGCAGCCTATCTGTTCCTGGAGGAGTGGTCTCAGCCCAGCAACTAGTAGTTTATTGGCCGTTGTGTGCTAATTTCTATAGCTTTTATCTCCCTGCTTTAAAGCCCACATTTGTGCGGTTTTGCACTTGTATACAACTCAGCAAAGCTCCTCGTGGTGTCCTGCAGTGTCTTACAAACAGCAGAGTGACAAAAGAGTGACTTTCAGCTGATTAATTATTTTTTCATTGCATTTTTTTCTTGTGACTGCCAATTTCACCTAAAACGCAAACTTTTAGCATTTCTGTGTCTAAAAAGCTATTTTTGCTGCATACTGTATTATTTTTGCTGTTTGCACTTTTAAAGTCATTTTAGTCATTTTGTGTGTTGTATTCATCTGTTTACCTGTTGTAGGCTACACACTCAAGTGCACTAGCCCGTTCTGAGCATTTAAAGTGTTTTTGTGTAAGTTTACTGTATTTGTTTGAAAAAAAAGAAAAAAAACAAAAAAATATCCTTGTTTCCCGCCTTTTCTGAGCTAGTCTAGTCCAATTTTCAGGTTCTGCTGAATTCAGGGCTGTGGTACAAGTTCCTGTGTTGCTTATATCCTTACTAAGATACAAGGAAGTTTCTCTGTTCACCAGTGAGAGTGGGGAGCTTTGAGCAGCCTGTCTGTTCCTGGAGGAGTGGTCTCAGCCCAGCAACTAGTAGTTTATTGACCGTTTTGGGAAAATTACTATCTCTTAGATCTCCCTGCTTTAAAACCTGCTTTTGCTTGGTTTTAAATTTGTATACAACTCAGCAAAGCTCCTTGTGGTGTCCTGCAGAGTCCTACAAGCAGCAGAGTAACAAAAGAGTGACTTTTAACTAATTAATTATTTTTTCTCTGCATTTTTTCCTGTGACTGCCAATTTCGCCTAAAACGTGATCTTCTAACATTTCTGTGTCTAAAAATCTATTTTTGCTGCATACTGTATTATTTTTGCTGTTTGCACTTTTAAAGTCATTTTAGTCATTTTGTGTGTTGTATTCATCTGTTTACCTGTTGTAGGCTACACACTTAAGTGCGCTGGCCTGTTCTGAGCATTTAAACTGTTTTTGTGTAAGTTTACTGTATTTGTTTGAAAACAAGAAAAAAAAAACAAAAAAAATTCTTGTTTCCCGCCTTTCTGTGCTAGACTAGTCCAGTTTTCAGGTTCTGCTGAATTCAGAGCTGTGGTACAAGTTCCTGTGTTGCTTATATCCTTACTTGGATACAAGGAAGTTTCTCTGTTCACCAGTGAGAGTGGGGAGCTTTGAGAAGCCTGTCTGTCCCTGGAGGAGTGGTCTCAGCCCAGCAACTAGTAGTTTATTGGCCATTTTGGGCTAATTTCTATCGCTTTCATCTCCCTGCTTTAAAACCCGCATTTGCTTTCTTTTTGCACTTGTATACAACTCAGCAAAGCTCCTAGTGGTGTCCTGCAGTGTCCTACAAGCAGCAGAGTGACAAAAGAGTGACTTTCAGCTGATTAAGTATTTGTTTCTCTGCATTTTATTTCCTGTGACTGCTAATTTTGCCTAAAATGTGATCTTCTAGCATTTTGGTGCTCTAAACAGCTACTTTTGATGCATACTGTACTTATTTTTGCTGTTTGCACTTTTAAAGTCGTTTTAGTAGTTTTTTGTGTTGTATTCATCTGTTTACCTGTTGTAGGCTACACACTCAAGTGCACTAGCCTGTTCTGAGCATTTAAAGTGTTTTTGTGTAAGTTTACTGTATTTGTTCGAAAAAAAAGAAAATAAAACAAACAAATATTCTTTTTTCCTGCCTTTTCTAAGCTAGTCTAGTCCAGTTTTCAGGTTCTGCTGAATTCTAGGCTGTGGTACAAGTTCCTGTGTTGCCCATATCCTTACTTGGATAGAAGGAAGTTTCTCTGTTCACCAGTGAGAGTGGGGAGCTTTGAGCAGCCTATCTGTCCCTGGAGGAGTGGTCTCAGCCCAGCAACTAGTAGTTTATTGGCCGCTTTGGTTTTCTATCTCTTTCATCTCCCTGCTTCAAAACCCGCATTTGCAAGGTTTTGCACTTGTATACAACTCAGCAATGCTCCTTGTGGTGTCCTGCAGAGGCCTACAAGTAGCAGAATGACAAAAGAGTGGCTTTCAACTGATTAAGTATTTTTTCTCTGCATTTTTTTCCTGTGACTGCTAATTTCACCTAAAACACGATCTTCTAGCATTTCTGTGCTTTAAAAAGCTATTTTGATGCTTACTGTAGTTATTTTTGCTGTTTGCACTTTTAAAGTAGTTTTAGTCATTTTTTGGGTTGTATTCATCTGTTTAACTATTGTAGGCTACACACTCAAGTCTGCTAGCCTGTTCTGAGCATTTAAAATGTTTTTGTGTAAGTTTATTGTAATTGTTTGAAAAAAAAAGAAAAAAAAAAAAATATTCTTGTTTCCTGCCTTTTCTAAACTAGTCTAGTCCAGTTTTCAGATTCTGTTGAATTCAGCGCTGTGGTACAAGTTTGTGTGTTGCCCATATCCTTACTTGGATAGAAGGAAGTTTCTCTGTTCACCAGTGAGAGTGGGGAGCTTTGAGCAGCCTACCTGTCCCTGGAGGAGTGGACTCAGCCCAGCAACTAGTAGTTTATTGGACGTTTTGGGGTAATTTCTATAGCTTTCATCTCCCTGCTTTAAAACCCACATTTGTGCAGTTTTGCACTTGTATACAGCTCAGCAAAGCTCCTCATGGTGTCCTGCAGTGTCCTACAAGCAGCAGAGTGACAAAAGAGTGACTTTCAACTGATTAAGTATTTTTTTCTCTGCATTTCTTTTCTTGTGACTGCTAATTTTGCCTAAAATGTGATCTTCTAGCATTTCTGTGCACTAAAAAGCTATTTTTGCTGCATACTGTACTTATTTTTGCTGTATGCACTTTTAAAGTAGTTTTAGTCATTTTTTTGTGTTGTATTCATCTGTTTAACTGTTGTAGGCTACACACTCAAGTGCGCTAGCCTGTTCTGAGCATTTAAAGTGTTTTTGTGTAAGTTTACTGCATTTGTTTGAAAAAAAAAATATTCTTGTTTCCCGCCTTTTCTAAGCTAGTCTAGTCCAGTTTTCAGGTTCTGCTGAATTCAGGGCTGTGGTACAAGTTCCTGTGTTGCCCATAGCCTTACTTGGATAGAAGGAAGTATCTCTGCTCACCAGTGAGAGTGGTGAGCTTTGAGCAGCCTATCTGTCCCTGGAGGAGTGGTCTCAGCCCAGCAACTAGTATTTTATTGCCTGGTTTGGGCTAATTTCTATCGCTTTCATCTCCCTGCTTTAAAACCTGCATTTGTGCGGTTTTGCCCTTGTATACAACTCAGCAAAACTCCCTGTGGTGTCTTTCAGAGTTCTACAAGCAGCAGAGTGACAAAAGAGTGACTTTCAACTGATTAAGTATTTTTTTCTCTGCATTTTTTTCCTGTGACTGCTAATTTTGCCTATTGTACACATGCAACAATCTATCCTGTAAATTGGGCCAGCTTGGGTAATCTGTGCTCCACTGATACTACTCCTCACACTTACATGTTACTGCATTTCTACATAGGATTGTGGGGAGGGGCACACCTGATAACTTTAAACTGTGCTATGACTGTACTGGTATTCTGTTGGCTTCCACATCATGTGGTATTCTGACCTATCATGCAGACTGGAGGCATATCAGTGGATTAAAGATCTTAGGTTTTATTGACCTACATTTCAGTTTTAGACTTCTTACCCTTCAGAACTAACATCCAACTGCCAGACCTGTTGCAATCTGTCTGTGTAGGTCTGGAGGGGGGCTGTTCACCATTGCCATCAATTGAAGGCCTTAGCCCAGTCTTTCTTTATGGTCATCTACACCTGTCCTGCTGGTTGAGGCTGGTGGTGGGTATGTGAGCCTCACTGACATGCATGTGTGTTGGGCCACCACATGTACTGCAGTGGGATTTGTCACCTTGTCTAGTACTGCCTAGTGTGTTGACACCAGTATTTGTTATGGATTTCATGCTGCCCATATAGGTGTCCAGTATCTGCTGCCATCCCATTCAGCCACCCGATTCCCTTGCATACTCACATTCATACCATAGATACAACTATCAGAAGATACTACTCCATTCAGTAATTGATAGGAAGAGTGACTTACCTTGTGGCTGGGCCAGTATTGAGGGCGGTACTGGAGGGCTGACTATGTTGGATGCACATAGTACACTCCCTATACATGGTAAAGCACAGGTAGTGTCATGTTTGGCATCCCTTTTATTGTATGTGCGAGTCAGAGAGAGGTTTTGTTCCCTGGGCCTCTACCGTGTCAGTGTATGTGCTATGCGTTGCCTCTTTGTCAAGGCCTGGGGTGTACTGGGCATGCCTCCTTCTGCCTACATGGGCAGGCTCAGGTGGTTCCTCCTCCGAGTCTCTGTGCCTGTGCTGACCTTGGCAATGGTGGGGGTCTTTGTGGCCTTGCTCCATGCTGTTCCTGCTGCAGCTATTTCCGCAGGATCATGTTGTGTAGCATGGCACATACTATGAACATTTGTGTACATGTAGCTGGAGAGTACTACAAGGCTCCACCAGATATGTCCAGGCAGTGGAACTGTGACTTGAGCAACCCAAACACACGCTCTGTTATGATTCTGGTTTATGCATGTGCCTCATTATGGAGTTCTTGTTCAGGTGTGTGTGCATTTCTGAGGGATGTCATCAGCCACGGCTCCAGTGCATAGCCAGCATCCTCCACTAGGTTGCCATATGGGATGTCCCCACTGGCAAATGCCTAGTACAGCTGTGTCATATGCCAGATGTGGGAGTAGTGATAGCTTCCAGGCCTGCCAGCACACACATTCAAGATACTGCCCTGGGCATCGCACATGACCTGGCAGTTGATGGAGGGGAAGCCCTTGCGGTTTATGTAGACCCTACCCCGCTCGCCGGGTGGTGCTTATGTGTGTGTGTGTGTGTGCAGTATATAGCCCCCACTACCTCAGGGTATTCTGCTACTTGGTGGAAGAGACGCATACTGCTGGTCAATGCCTCATGGGTGATAGGGAAATATATGTGCTCATCGGCATGTGCTGACATGGCATCCATGAACTGGTGGAGTACCCTGGATGCTGATGCCTGTAAGATCCCCATGATATCCCCAGTTGCCCTTTGGACAGTACCTGTGGCTAATATTCTTAAGCCTACACATACCTTGGTATCCACTGGCATGGGTTCCCCTCTGTTGGTTCTGTGTGTGAGGCAGGGCCGGCACAGCTCAGCAATTTGCTGTAGAATGTCCCTGTCCACCCTATAGCGCTCCACTATCTCCAGCTCATGTAGGCCCTGGTAGGTTGGCCTGGGTCTATATACTCTTCTCCTCCTCCTCATTGCGGGGTGGTCATCAACATTCACACCCTCACTACCCTCAGCCTTTTGCACATATTGATGTATGAGAGCAACAGTAGTCTCTATCATTTTGTTAGTTTTGTCAGGTAAAATTTCCCCGTCATGTGTACATCAGTGGTGTAGAGTTTGTGGGAAAAACAAGAGTGAATGGGGTTTGCATAGTTTATAATTCTGTGCTGGGCTGGGCTGCTGCCTGTGTAATTGGCTGATTCTGATACATTTCACTTGCCAGTTATGCTAGTTCTCCTTGATTGCCTTCATACTGCTGTTTTCCCTTCCCATTGCCTTCGTGTTTAAGCCCCAAGGTGCGCCGCGCATTCCCAGTGCTCACATGTGAACTGAGCTGCTATTTCCTGTTTTCCCTTTTTTCTTGTTTAAAACCTTGTGCGTGGCACGCACACCCATTTAAGCAGGGAAAACAGTTCTGAACAATGTGAGACACACCCCCTTCCTGAGCTCTGTTTAGCTAAGAGCAAACACAGGCTGCAGGGCTCCAATAAATTTACACCAAGCATGACACACCCCCCTACTAAAGTCATCCTCTTGTCCTGCCTACATGGCTCCCTATTCCTGCACCTGCATGCTTAGGTGCAGACTTCCAGTAGGTAGAAATCTGTGATTCAGTATAAGTCTCTTCATTTGCATACCCCAGTGTGCAGATCCATAGTTACAATTCCCAAGCACACCCTTTCCCCTTGGCAACCAGTGCTCCCTTGTCTTGTTTACATTCTGCCTGCTATTGACTGTAATGGCAGAATGCATACTTATGTTAAATGGCAGTTTTTCTCCCTTTTGTTTTTATTTTCGGAACCCTGTGTTTGCGCACCACTGCCCTTAGCTTAAACAGCCGAGATTGGCCAAAAGAAAAAAAGTTTTATTTGTATAATAATTATGTGGATTTTAATGCCAATGGCCTTATATTTGGCCATTGGTTTGTCTGTTCTACATAATACATGCTTTTGCTTGAGCTGTCATGCCTCAGTTTTGTCAGATGCAAAAATGTATTCGGCTACTAGCCAAATACATTTTTCCACTGACACTGTTCCTATACGGAATCCGTTCAGCTTTCTGGATTGCACAATCACCTAATTTGAATGTTTTTCACCAGCAAATGAGGTGATTTGCATACTGATTGGAATTCCATGCAGGAACAGTATAAGGCTGCTCGTGCACGTGAAAATGGCCCTATCCTGAATTGCACAGCAGCCATATTGTGTGTAGGAGCTGCTACACTGTTCCTGCACGGAATTTGGCCATTCGTGAATCCAGCCCACTGTGATTCTCAAATGACATGATGTCAAAAGACAGGGGAAATCTAACAGAACACAGAAGTACTGAGAACAATCCCAAGTAATTTAGATAGATGCAGGGAATGCAAACCAAAAAGCAAATACATTAGAATTAGTAATGCATAACTGTTTCTATCACGAGAGATACTAGCAGTAATAGATATAACCAGCAACAAAAAAAAAGACTACAGAAGTGACATAGTAATTAAAATGAGTGGAGTGGCCAGAAAAGCATGAATATAAACAGGCTACTAAATAAATACTTCTTTTATTCATAAAAAAAATAACATAAATGCACCAAATACATGTAAGCCAAGGCTAATACTGCTGATCATACTCCATTCACAAGAACTCAAGGGACTGACACTGGTCAAGGCAATGTGGCCTAAATATTTTCATCACAGAATTCTTCATGAGCTGGGGGTGGGGGTTAGATTCACTGAAGACCAGAAGAGGAAAATCTGATATGATTCTCCTTTACTAGAGCTGAAACAAGAGAGAGTCTAGAAACTTATGTGACCGATTGCAGCTATATGGAAAAACAAATCACGAAATCACTGGTGAAGGACAGAAATCTATAATGTATGGAATAACCTCTAACCTGGTAAAGTCCTAATAGCAGACAAAAGCTTTGATTTTTGAATGCACTTTACACTGCAGTATTTTCATTAATAAAAATAATTTTACCATTCATTTTCAAGATGATGTACATTTTTAATGAAACAGTAACAATGGCAAATATTAAGGAACAGGTATTTGTGTAGCTTCTATTTATACTTTTTAGGTTCATAGGTGTTTATTGGGCTAATGACCACAAGGGCCTGTTTAAGCCTAGCCATGCATCCCAAATCTCTAACAAGGTCTGATACCCTTGATAAGTGTAAGCATGGGCCTGGGAGATGAACCATTTGCAGGTTACTTGTTTGCATTAGAGACATAAGTGCCAAACCAGGGATGAATTTCCATTTTCCCATCCAGTTGTCCAAGTTGCACTTGAATTGGGTTAGGGAGGAACTCTGCTTCACAAGGATGGGGAGCCTGTTCCATAGACGGGGTAGTCTATGGGATACATACCTATCTCTCCAGCAGGTCCTATTTATATCACAAGCAAGGTTTAAGTCTTTAGAATGGGTAATTCTGGTACTGTTTGTTTTGTGGATAACAGGAGATTCCATCAGAGTGGGGTCTGACAATGCCCTGTATGCCAGGCATAAATCTCCCCTCAAAAGCCTGTAGAAGACAGAATACAGGGATAGGGCCTTGAGGCAGTCTGCATAAGACATATTACTTACACTCTGTATTCTTTTAGTGAGGAACCTCTGTAGGTGTTTCATTTATTAGATATGCCTGGTTAGGTACATACCGAAGGGGGCATTGCACTCAATGACAGGTCTGATGAATGCCGAATACAGTGGAACAATGACTTTCTTGGGCTTAGGTACCACACCTTTGTTTATAAGTTGTGCAACATAGAATGATTTCCTCACCACTGTAGACATGTGATGATCGAAGACTAGATTACTTTCTATGTGTGTCTCTAAGTCTGGGTCAACTCTAAGGGGTGTGTTGTCAATATGATAGTTACTAGGGATGGATGACTTCCCAAAGGACACTATTATGTATTTCTTGGCATTTAGTTTTAGTCCATGGCTCTGACACCAGTTGCTTGTCTGTGTCAGCCCCTCCTGGAGAACATTTGTGTCAGTTTGAGAATCAATGACAGCTCCTAATTTGCAATCATCTGCAAATTTAGTCAGCCAGAGACCACTGACATTGGTTTTGACTTCTGAGAAGTAAATGCCAAAAAGCAGCAGTCCAAGGACTGATCCCTGAGAGACTCCATTTGTGACTGGTCTCTTTGTAGAGGTGGACTTCCCAATTCTAACTTCCTGGATCCTGTCAGTGAGCCAGCTGGCTATCCACTGGGTGACATACTGGTTTGTACTTAACTTCTTGAGTTTGTCAATAATGCCCGATTGCAGTGTTGTGTCAAATGCCTTGGCCAGGTCAAGGTAGGCAGTGTGAACAATTTTTCCCTCATCTATTGCTTTGGTGACCTTCTCAAAGAAGTCCTCCAGGTTGAATAGGCATGATCTACCCTTGACGAAACCAAACTGGTTTGGGTCCAGTGTCTGGAGGTTTATTATATCTCTCTGGATCATCTCCATGATAATTATTTCCATGGCTTTACATATAAGACTAGTGAGACTTGTGGGTCTGTAGTTTTCTGGGTCTGTAGATGGCCCACCTTTGTGCAGAGGGATGACTGGTACCTTTCTCCATTCATAAGGCATGGAGCCTGTTTGGAGGCTAGAGTTAATAGTAATTCCACAGGGCCTGATAGGTCACGTTTCATGCTATTTAGAAGGCATCCTGGGATATTGTCTGGGTCCATGGATACACTGCTCTTGGTCTTAGAGAAAGCACTAAGGACCTGCTCCCTAGTGATACCAGGGGGAGTTATATTTGATGATATTTCCTGAGGGAAGGTTGAGGGAGAGAGAGGAGTAACATCGGAGCCGAATTTATCAGTCAGGAGGTTTTCTATATCTTCTGGCTCAGTATAGGTGGTTCCATTTACAATGAGCTCTGCACACAACTGTGTATTGCCTTTGAGGTTGTGGACATAGTTAAAAATGCTTTGGGTTGCCCTTGGCCTGGGAGGCCAAGCTTACCTCAAATTTGGCTTTGGTAGACTTTATTTGTCCTCTGAGTTGTTTGTTTAGTTTGATGAGAGTGCTTTTATCCTGCTGGGTGCTGCACCTCCTAAGTTTTGCCATGATTTTTCATGGTATGTGGTATAACTCATGGAACCACACACTATGTCAATAAATAACAAAGACTTAGAATGGCACTGGTATAGTAGTGTGTGGCAGCACTAACGTACTTGATAGCTTTTCTAAATCAATGGGTTGTTTTACATTTTGGAGTCTCCTGAATACCTGCATTTGGTCTATGATTACTACTCCATTTTGATTTGATTTTTTATGCCTTTGCAGTTATCCTTCTGGAACTCTGTTGGTGCTTCTTTTAGCTCCTTTTGGTTGAAGACAGCAGTTATTTCTTTCTTCAACAATTTTCATTGCTTGTTTTGACTACTTTTGGTTAATAATAGCTCTTATTTTTTTCTAATCCTTGTGGCTATCAATATTACTTGTCTTGGCTCCATTTGCTTGGTGACATCAGTTATCTTTTCCCATCCCTTATGGATATTATTTATGGCTAGAACTTATTTATATAAAGAAAAAAGTATGTTTGAAAATTTCTTTGCTTTCAGTTATTGTCATGCAGAATACTGTCATTTCATTGATAAATTAAAAAAAATCTCTGTTCTTCTCCATTTATATTAAATTGTATAATTAGCTTTTTCTGCAACATTTAGTTCCTATTTTTCTAGATAAATCATTATTGTTTTATTATTCCAGTGTGGAACATATCTGTAATTCTCATTAGAAATAAAATGTACCTAGGGAAGTAATGATCTTCAGATTTACTTAACCTAAATAACAAACTTCTGCTAAGCTTATCAAGCTGCCAGCATTTACAAGCAAGTTGATTCTTAGGCTTCATTTTTTTCCTCATCAGGAAAATGATGGGGGTGGCTAGAATCAAGGATCATGACTATAAAAATGGAAAATAATTAAGAAATAGGCTTGAGGGATATATGTTCAGCATATATACTGGCAGAAAACAGTACTACAGTTCAACATACTATACATGACTGTAAAAAGCATACATTTGGGAATAAAAAGTGATACTATATTTTAAGTATAATGCCTATAGATGTAGCAGAAATGTTGTAAAATGAACTCTAATATGATATCATATTGATAGCAAACAGCACAGCAAAATGTAATTACATGAGTACATATAAAGATGTGTTCCTAAGGTGCCCATACTATAATCAATGAGATGTAACATCACCACAAAATATGTTCCCAAAAGAAATAACACAGAAGTACAGATTTAACAAGCAGAATGATCATTACTTTTTAGAGGTACATGTGAAAAAGCCACTTCCAGAAAATCTGCAGCATATGTCAAACATGCAGTACTTCATTACAAAGGTATTTGTGTACAAATTTACATGTGCACACATGCACAAAATGTGACAGACATACACAGCTGCACATACTGATGTGTAATTCCACACACAAACAACTAAATTTATCCCAATATGACTATGTGTATGTATCCACATTTACATATGTGTACATGCATTTAAACTGTGTTTATATCTATGGATTAGCACACACACACACACACACACACACACACACACACACACACACACACACACACACACACACACACACACACACATACACACACACACATCCAGTGTTGTTGCCTATGAAATGGCACTACACCTTCTTCAATGCACTGCAGCAATAGATTTTATTGTCAATGTCCAGTTTGTATTGTGGTGGTGATAGCTGTGTGCGAGCTGGACATCAGCACCTTAATTTGTGTTTGGTATATATGGCCAGACAGACATGCATGCACATGTACAGAACACAATATATTGTTAGTATGGGACAGTAGTGTTGTTCAATGTGCAGGTAGCTTGTGCATTAAACAGCACTATCAAATCTTAGCACAGTCTAATATAGTCTAGTGCCGAACCCCAGAAGTCACACAAGGAGACCTTGGTATAACTCAGTCTACAGTCTGCAACAGGCAGCCTAAATACAGGTCTGGACAACATGGACATGCATTTTCCAAATGTCTCTATAGCCAGCCTGCTTCCATAAAAGTAACAGGTTTTTTATGCACTATTGTGTTGTACTACCACCTGTATTCTATGTACTCACAATGCTCCATGTAGTGTGCAAATACCAGCTACCTGTAGGGGAGCAACTGCACTGCAATTCAGTACATAGTCTAGGGCCACAACTATACTGTTGTGCACTAGTATTCTGTATTGCCATCTATAAGGTAGATGATGTATGCCAAGGGCAATTACTGAGTACTGATGTATGCCTGACTCTGCTACATATCTGAATAAAGTTCTGACTGAGTTTCAGATTACCCAAATTTGAATAGTAGCTGGGAAATGGAAGAACCAAGTGGGGGAGAATGGGAATAAGAGTCTGACACTGGCTTGCCCATCCTTCAGGCTGGAAATGTTAGTTCCAGTTGGCTAAATGCCACCAAGCAAGTGGAGAAGTACAAGGCATTGAAGCAGTCAAGACTTGGGACATGAGCTGAACACTAGCAAGTTAGTGATGGAAGCCGTAATTAGTGTGTTTGTGTGTGTTTGCATGTATATGCATAGGCATGTATATGCATTGTGAGAGGACTATAGTTCCTCTTAGAGATGTGGCAATCATGTCAACCACCATGGGAGGAATTAGGGTCTAAAGGCAGCATGAATATCACCTTAGGTCTCCCCTGAAAAGAGGACACTGGCCTAGTGAGACTAACCTGGTCAATAAAGAGTAAATAAATACAGACGCTCCTGACAGCTGCCTAGATGACAACCTCCCATATTTATCTTTCGCTCCATCAGGGAAGGAGTGGACCAGTTAATCACAGGAAAGATTATGGCTGGTAGGTGACTGGGGATAAAAAAACCTGCAGCAAAAATATTGAGTGATCATGTACCCATAATGCATTGTGCATGAGTACCAGATGTAGGCCAGCAGATGCACAACACTACTAGATGTAAGGCTGTAAAAGCAATGCAAGGGACTACAGGGTCATACTGATAGCTGCAAGGGAGACACAGTAATGTAAGATAAGTGCTTCAGTCTTTATGACCAATAATGAACTTCATACAGCTGCCAGCAGCAAACTGCCCAGGACTGCAGCTGAGTGCAACCCATATGTCCTACTGTATTTTCAAGGTCTGTATGAGAGTCCTCATATCAAAGTCATGGATATTGTACTATGTGTATGCCTATCACATGCATGTAAGTTATACTCATACAGTGCCAACTTTATTGTTGTAAGTTGTAGATGAATTGTCCTTACATCCATATGAATAGCCCAAGTTACATAAAGTGATCTCCATTTCCCAGGAAGTAGCTTTGCAGCCTCTCAGACCACTATTTCTACATCTACATACATCATAGCCAAGAACGACAGGCATATTCTGTCAGGTCGCACATTGTTGCAGTACCCAACATATACGGTGCATGCTGTGCAAACTGCAAAGTAGTGTTGAGAGAGTTCAGCAGAAGACATATATAGTGCTGAGAAGCGTTTCAGGGGTACAATGGATACATAATACTAGGAAAGTTAAAAAAAGGTACAGCATTTATAATTATTGCTTTGTCATGTAATGGCTGAAGGTAAAACATAAGGATGAAAGTGGGTCATACCACTTAATGCCAGTAGTTGCCTGTTTTTGCTAGTCTATGCATGCTGCACGGATACTTTCTAGGGTTAATAATACAGCACATATTACTACAGAAGCAGGTTGTAATTTACAGAAGTCATGTAGCATATGAGCAAGTGTTACAAAAATGGACCATCACAGCATGCAGTCATAGTGCTACAGCAGCAACAGCATCAGAGGAAAAAAAATTGTCTGACATCACAAAGACATTAAACACATGACTATAACAAAGGCATTTAAGTAGGACTGCCCTTCACAGATTGTTGCCTACAACATCACCTGTGCATTTTTATTTATTTACTTACTTTTGATGGGTTAGTCCTATTAGGCAAGTGTCCTCTTTTCAGGGGAAACTCAAGGTGATATTCATACTGACTAGGAGAAATGTACCCAGGTCACTGGAAAATTTCTCCTATTTTTTTTCAACAGGGGGACATCTTGTGCCTTTTCCTCTGTATTATCATGGTTGGAAATCATGTGGCTTAGCCAGAGTATGAAGGTGATTTATAATACAAGCAGGATTCTGTTTCTGTGGTGTGTCAATGTGAGGAGAATCCACCAGAGATGCAAGAAATTGTTTTATCAGAAAGTGGTTTACTTTCTGATCCACTCAAACATTTAATTTCAGACGATCTACCTACATCACAGACTATGTCGGTGAAAGTATGGAGAGACGTTAACAGCTGTTGGAGGACTTAGAGACTGCAGAGTAGACAATAGAGATTGGTTTGAGAAATAGAAGGACTACTCAGGAGAATGATGCACAGTTTCTGTGACATGAGACGCTGACATATTCTAGCTAAGCAGCAGCAGCCATGGCAGTGGAGAAGAGGGTCGAAAGCAGCATTCTGTTAAGAAAGAAGCTGATGGTCATGATTTTTTTCAAAAACTGGTAAAACGTTTGAAAGCTACAGTATGTGGGATACTTTAATTAAACCATGGTGATTCTTGGCCACTAATGCTTATTCACTCATACAGTTAAGAAAGGAACAGTTTTGTGAATTGTAAACAGTAATAAAAATAAAAAAGCGAGCCACCAATGCAGTAGTTGCATGAAACACAAGTTTATTTAACATAAAATACTGTTAAAGTAAAACCAACTAAGCACTTTCGCCAAGAAAAATGAATTGGCTTCATCAGAGTCATTCAATTATGATGTAACTTCCTTTGTATACTCTTAATTTCTTAAGCAATTATTCATGATTTTGCTTGCATCAATGAAATTACCCTGACTAAACTTAAAGGCATAGTTCCCCTGAATATGTAATATACAAAGTAACATGCAATAAACCACAATACTCAATACATTCAAGATAAAAATATTAGTGTTAATACTAATAATGAACATAATAGTATAAAACATTGTTAAAAATAGACTTAAAAGTGTAAAACATAGTCGATCTGTTAGTTGCAGTCAGATAAGTGTTTTCACAGTACACTTGAAATGAAACCTCTGTTGCCTTTTGCTGCAAAAAGGAAGCTATTGAACAATAGTCATTTAAACCTGGCTTGCAACAAGCATTTAATCTCAGTTGCCATTTAGTTTCTCCGGCTTCTAATTCTAATTCATCATCCCCACCCCTAGAGTCACTTTGTACTCTATCAATGACAAAGAATAAAAATCTGTTATAGTTGTGACATTCTAGAGTGTGAACATATAACGCATTGTTCATTTTTTATTTTTAATGTCTCTAAGGTGCTCTTTAATGCAATCCCATAACCTTCTTTTGGTCTTGCCTACGTAGAAACCAGGGCATGATAAACATATAGCTAAACAAACCACCATGGTATAGCAGTTGCACCTGCCCAGGCATCCTCTAGTACATTTAAAACGTCCTATAAAGACATTTGTACCATCATTTATATTTTTACAGGTCTTGCAAGCACCACATTTGTACATCAATGACCTGTGCTTGCCTTGTTTTCTGTTGACAATTTCAAGAATATTCTTTATATTACATCCAATACTGTACACAACGTTAAGTTTATGTCCTAACTTTTCCATCATTTCATTGTCAAAATGAGTTTCCCATATATTATTAACACTTGATACCAAGTTTGATGTTTCTGTATTGTATTGTAATACTAGAACATTGGTGTCTAGCGTGGCCGTGTTGGTTCTATTAGTGTTTAGACCTGCTTTTAAAATAGGCTTAAATGTAGTACTTCTTTTAAGCATAACTTCTCTCTTCACTTTCAACAAAAAACTTAAGGGATAGCCTCTGTATCAGAATATTCCAATTAATATATAGATCTCTTTTTTGAATATTTTGTCAGTACTAATGAGCCTAGATAACCTAACCATTTGGCCTTTTATTATACCCTTCCTCTGATGGAAGGGGTGGCAACTGTTATAGTGCAATAACATATTGGAATATATTTTCTTTCTGTGGATACTACTGGCCAAGGTGCCCCCAGCAATGTCCTTAGTCAACTAAATATCTAAAAATTCTATCTTATCACAGTGCCATTTACATGTGAACTCAAGGAAAGTGGTTGTGCCATTGATGTATTTTATGAAGTCGTTCATCACATGTTCCTCTCCTTGCCATAACATCAGTATGTCATCCAGAAACCTCACATACAACAATACATTAGCCATAAAGGCAGAGGAAAAAACATATCTTCTCTCCCATTCTAGGAGAACCAGATTCGCAAAGATAGGGGCACATTTGGCCCCCATAGCCACTCCTGCTTCCTGGTAAAATTCACCTTCAATAATCATAAAGTTGTTAGTCAGGTAAGTTGACCTTGGAATGATCTATTGATTTGCTACCCATCAATCTTTGTGAAAAATCTCCGAGCACAGGATCCCAATAAAGGCAGACTCACTTGTTTGAAATCGAGCCAAATTTAATCCACACAGTAAACAAAGGTTACAAAAAGTTTAGCGCTTTCATTTCCTAACTGGAAACTTCTTCAGAACAACATAATTAAATGCAGCTTACTAATTTATAGTCAAAATTAAAATCAGTGTAAAAATACAATTGGTTCATTCGTAAGTTATTTGCTTTGACTGAAATACAAGTTAAAGTCATAGTGCAAGTGCAGGTTAATAGTGGCCAAGCATAGCTGAATTTTCTCAGAACCTTCCATGTAATACATCCTATACATACCGGATATACACATAACATTACTTAAAACAGTACATAAACCATTCCATAAAACAATATAGTCTAAATAATTGTATTATCATCCAATATTCTAACTAATAACTACAGTAAAATAAATAAATAAATTTCATCTATAATGTATAACATGTAGTGTATAATAAATAAATAAATGCATTTGTTTTTAATTTTTATATATGTGTGTACGTTGTGCATTATATGTGTATTTTGTTTATTTTATTTTATTTTATTTTGTTTGCTCTGAGTTTTAAAGTTGGTAACAGGGAGATGTGGTCATTCATCCCAGGTGGATGGGGACCAGATGATTAAAAAGGGAACCTTTAGTTTTGGGAAATGCTCACAATGTACATTTGCAGCCAATAAGGGGGATCTATTCTTACCAACCATCCCATTTAAGCTCAAAGGAAAGGGACATTATACCTGTTATACTAAAGGAATAGTTTATTTAGCATATTGTATATCATGTTGGGCATATTATGTGGGAAAAACAGAAAGACATCTTTGTCAGAGAATATATGAACATATGTACGACGTTAATAGAAAAAAGGAAACTAATGCACTTTACAGACACACTACAGTTTGTAAAAATGCAAATTTTAAATTTTGGATTTTGGAGATGCTACCTAAGAAGAGTAGAGGGGGTGATTGGGAAAACAAGTTGTGTTTCAGGGAATTAATTTGGCAGTTGCGGGTGGATGCAACTAATCCACCTGGGATGAATGACCATATCTCCCTGTTACCAGCTTTAAAACTCAGAGCAAACAAAACAAAATAAAATAAAATAAACAAAATACACATATAATGCACAAAGTACACGCATATATAAAAAATAAAAACAAATGCAATTATTTATTTATTTATTATACACTACATGTTATACATTATAGATGAAATTTATTTATTTATTTTACTGTAGTTATAAGTTAGAATATTGGATGATAATACAATTATTTAGACTATATTGTTTTATGTAATGGTTTATGTACTATTTTAAGTAATTTTATGTGTATATCTGGTATGTATAGGATGAATTACATGGAAGGTTCTGAGAAAATTCAGCTATGCTTGGCCACTATTAACCTGCAGTTGCACTATGACTTTAACTTGTATTTCAGTCAAAGCAAATAACTTACGAATGAACCAATTGTATTTTTACACTGATTTTAATTTTGACTATAAATTAGTAAGCTGCATTTAATTATGTTGTTCTGAAGAAGTTTCCAGTTAGGAAATGAAAGCGCCAAACTTTTTGCAACCTTTGTTTACTGTGTGGATTAAATTTGGTTCGATTTTGAACAACAAGTGAGTCTGCCTTTATTGTGATCCTGTGCTCAGAGATTTTTCACATTTATCGGTTTTTCTTTGTCTCCGTGGTCCATTGGTTTTGTGTTACCCATCAATCTTTCCCTGAAGAAATCTAACCCTTCATTATGGGGGATTACTGAGAACAAGTTAACCATGTCCACAGTTAGGAAACAAAAATCCAAGTGCTCTGTATTTATTTGTCTTAATAATTCCAAACAGTGTCATGAGTCTTTGAGTATATGTTGTGCCTCACTTACCACTAAACTTGCCCATTTGTCTATATATGCTGCTATTGGTTCAGTTTTAGAACCTCAGGCTGCTACTATCAGTCTAAGAGGGGGGGGGGGGGTATACACATTTTTATGAATCTTTGGTATTCCAAAGATTACTGGTGTTCTTGGTTTCTCAACTGTTAAATATTTTATGTCCACAATGTCTACTTCATTTTGAAATAGAGCATCAAATAAAAAAACATCAATCCTGGCATAAGCTCTATTAACATAATTTCTTGAAGTCCTACTGTACATTGTGTTGTTATTCAATTTTTCAAATATTTTAGAATTATAATTTATGTGAGAGGTTATGACCACACCCCCACCCTTGTCTGGTTTCATTACATGATACAACTTGTTTCCTGCCAATTCATTCAAAATAGTGGCTTCATCTCTTGTAAGATTATTGGTGTTATATTTGGTCTCTTTGACTAGTTTTCTAAATTGTTGTTCACATAATTTCTCAAAGGACACTATGAGTGGGTGCCTGGGGGGGATGAATGTGCTCTTATGTTTGGCCACCAAGTTCTTATCCAAGCCTACATTACTATTTTTGAAATATAAACTGAGATTCAGTTTTCTAGTATACAGTTTTAAGTTAATCAAAACATTTGCAATGTCAGTCTTATAATTAGGTACAAAAAATATCCTTTTTTTAAACAAGTTAAAATGTCCTTCACTAATAATGGCATCACTGTAATTGTAAATATAAAAACCATCACTTTCCAAAATGTTAAATTCCATTGCAACATCAGAACAATAATTTTCAACTACATTCAGTGAATCTTGGTCAGACATAGCAGTTGCGTTAAAAAACTCAGTCAATGAAAGTCTCTCCTCCAGCTCTTTGTTGTCCCTTGTTGGAGTAGTTGCTGTTCCTGTTCCTCTGAACATTGTAGTTCTGCCTGCTCCAGGGGGTCTGTTTCCCTTGATTTATCAGTCTCTTGGACCTCCTTAGTTGTTGACCCTCCAACAAATCAGTTGCTCTCAAACAAGTTCCCAAAGGCTTACGAGTCTAGAAACAGCCTTTGGGGATTGAGGAGGGGGTCTTCTGCTTTTAGAGAACTTGTGGCTTTATTTGACAAAACAGGTTTTGAAATGATGGACATCATTATCATAAACAATAACAGTAAGTTGGCTTTTTTGCAAAATGAGATTTCAGTTTTAAATCAAAGTATTATTTCAGATTTACTTTTTCAGCAATACAAATTTAAGTATGAGAATGTTCTTAAAGACATTAATAACTTTGTAAAAAAGAACAGTTTGAGAAAGCAATGTAAGCTTGACAGAGATACGGCTGATTATTCAAATAATCGAGCATACATAGGGAGAAAACAGCCCCAGGGAAATGGGTATGAGAACAGCCCTCAAAATAATGAAAATATTCAGAGCAACAGTTCTGATGCTGAAAGGGGGGTTGACAACACCAGACAGAATAATGATTATTCCTTTCAGGAGGTTCAACAACTAAGGAGGTTCAAGAGACTGAAAGATCAAAGGAAATGGATCCCAGGGGCAGGCAGAATCACAATGTTCAGAGCAGCAGGAACAGCAACTACTTCAACAGGGGACAACAGCAGGGCTGGAGGAGAGACTTTCGTTGACGGAGTTATTTAACACAACTGCTATGTCTGACCACGATTCACTGAATTCTGATGTTGCAATGGAATGTAACATTTTGGAAAGTGATGGATTTTATATTTACAATTACAGTGATGCCATTGTTAGTAAAGAACATTTTAACTTGTTTAAAAAGGGATATTTTTTGTACCTAATTATAAGACTGACATTGCAAATATTTTGATTAGCTTAAAACTTTATATTAAAAAATTGAATCTCAGTTTATATTTCAAAAACAGTAATGTAGGCTTGGATAAGTACTTGGTGGCCAAAAGTAAGAGCACATTCACCCCCCCCCCCGTCACCTACCCATAGTGTCCTTTGAAAAATTACATGAACAACAATTCAGAAAAATAGTCAGAGACCAAATATAACACCAATAATCTTACAAGAGATGAAGCCACTATTTTTTATGAATTGTCAGGAAACAAGATGTATGACGTAATGAAAGCAGACAAGGGTGGGGGGGTAATCATTATGTCTCACACAGGTTATAGCTCTAAAATGCTTGAAATATTGAATTACATCAGAACTTATAGAAGGACTTCAAGAAATGCTGTTAATAGAGCTTATGCCAGGATTGATGTGTTTTTATTTGATGCTCTATTTCAAAATGAAGTAGAAATTGTGGACATAAAATATTTAACAGTTGAGAAACCAAAAACATCAGTAATCTTTTTAATACCAAAGATTAATAAAAATGTGTATAACCCCCTTAGACCAACAGTAGCAGCCTGAGGTTCTAAACCTGAACCAATATCAGCATATGTAGACAAATGGGCAAGTTTAGTGGTAAGTGGGGCACAACATATACTCAAAGACTCATGGCACTGTTTGGAATTATTAAGACAAATAAATACAGAGAACATGGATTTTTGTTTCGTAACTGTGGACGTGGTTATCTTGTTTTCAGTAAGCCCCCATAATGAAGGGTTAGATTTCTTCAGGGAATGTTTGATGGGTAGCAAATCAATAGATCAATCCAAGGTCGATTTATTAGTTGGACTCATGGAAGTGGTCTTGACTAACAACTTTATGATTTTTGAAGGTGAATTCTACCATCAGGAAGCAGGAGTGGCTATGGGGGCCAAACGTGACCCTATCTTTGCGAATCTGGTTCTCCTAGAATGGGAGAGAAGATATGTTTTTTCCTCTGCCTTTATGGCTAATGTATTGTTGTATGTGAGGTTTCTGGATGACATACTAATTTTATGGCG
Organism: Protopterus annectens; assembly: GCF_019279795.1. Classification (NCBI taxonomy): domain Eukaryota; kingdom Metazoa; phylum Chordata; order Ceratodontiformes; family Protopteridae; genus Protopterus; species Protopterus annectens. Next base: position 1,845,548,460 of record NC_056731.1, read on the forward strand.
AAGAGAGGAGCATGTGATTAACGACGGCACAACCACTTTCCTTGAGTTCACATATAAATAACACTGTGATAAGATAGAATTTTTAGATACGGAGTTGACTAAGGACACTGCTGGGGGCACCTTGGCCAGTAGTATTCACAGAAAGGAAACATATTCCAATACGTTATTGCACTATAACAGTTGCCACCCCTTTCATCAGAGGAAGGGTATAATAAGAGGCCAAATGGTTAGGTTATCTAGGCTCATTAGTACTGACAAAATATTCAAAAAAGAGATCTATAAATTAATTGGAATGTTCCAAAACAGAAGCTACCCCTTAAGTCTTTTGCTCTAAGTGAAGAGAGAAGTTATGCTTAAAATAAATACTACATTTAAGCCTATTTTAAAAGCAGGTCTAAACACTAATAGAACCAACACGGCCACGCTAGACACCAATGTTCTAGTATTACAATACAATACAGAAATATCAAACTTGGTATCAAGTGTTAATAATATATGGGAAACTCATTTTGACAATGAAATGAAGGAAAAGTTAGGGCATAAACCTAACGTTGTGTACAGTAGAGGGTGTAATATAAAGAAAATTCTTGAAATTGTCAACAGAAAACAAGGCAAGCACAGGTCATTGATGTACAAACGTGGTGCTTGCAAGACCTGTAAAAATATAAATGATGGTACAAATGTCTTTATAGGACATTTTAAATGTACTAGAGGATGCCTGGGCAGGTGCAACTGCTGTACCATGGTGGTTTGTTTAGCTATATGTTTATCATGCCCTGGTTTCTACGTAGGCAAGACCAAAAGAAGGTTATGGGATTGCATTAAAGAGCACCTTAGAGACATTAAAATAAAAAATGAACACTGCGTTATATGTTCACACTCTAGAATGTCACAGCTATAACTTTTAGTTATGTACTCACCATAACTTCAGATGTTTGGGATCCATCTCGCCTACATTCTGAATGATGGGTCCGGAGCCGATCCCTCGGCTCCGACTCGGCATGCTTATGCTATAGAGCGAGGCCTCTTATTGGCTGAGCTTTCTTTATCCCAGGATGCACCACCACTAATCCCCCAGATCTTGTTTGTCCGCATTCATGCACACATGCACAGCTTGTTTATATAACATTGTTAGATGTTTCAAGATGAAACAACAGGATTTGGACCTTCTGATATCCTCTGATCTCCAAGGAAGGGGGAAGGAGGGTGGGTTATTAGGAATGTAGGTGAGATGGATCCCAAACATCTGAAGTTATGGTGAGTACATAACTAAAAGATGTTATGTGATCCGATCTCGCCTACATTCTGAATGATGGACAGCCCTAGCACCTAAATCCCGGGTGGCTCATTGGAAAACACTCCTGAGCACTGTGGAACCAAATGAAGCTCGTCCTCTAGATGCCACATCTAATTTGTAGTGAGAAATGAAAGTATGCGGGGAAGATCATGTAGCCGCAGCACAAATGTCACCAATAGCAAGCTTAGAATGAAATGCTACCGAAGTAGCCATAGCCCTTGTAGAATGAGCCTTGACAGCGGTGGAAAGCTCCTCGTTAGAAAAATATAAGCTTGAGTAATACAGTCCCTGATCCATTTGGCAATAGTGACCTTTGTGACTGCGTTGCCCAATTTGTTTTCTGCAAATGACACAAACAACTGATCTGTATTCCTTGACTGTTTGGTCCTATCCAAATAAAAACGTAACTGCCTATGGACATCTAGTGTGTGGAAAATAAATTCCGCTTCATTGGAGTATTTTGGGAATGGGAGCTCTAATGACTGTTGTAAGCATAAAGTAGAGCAGACTTTAGGAACAAAAGAAGGATTCGGTCTGAGGGAAACTCTGTCTGGATGAAAAACCAAGTACGGAGGTTTTACTGACAAAGCTTGAAGTTCTGAAACCCTTCTGGCTGAAGTAATTGCCACTAGGAAAGCTGTCTTCCATGATAGAAACTTTAAATCACAGGTAGCTGCCGGTTCAAAGGGGGAAGAAGTCAAGGCACGTAATACTATATCGAGATCCCATGGAGGTGCAGGATGAGAAACTGCAGGTCTTAATAGAACAGCACCTTTCAAGAAGGTCTTACACAACCTGTTGCTCATTAAAGGTGGGTCTATGGATTCATGAAAGTAAGAAATTGCTGCCAATTGTACTTTGATGGTAGAAACAGAAGAGCCTTGGTTGAAAAGAGAGGTTAGGAACTTGAGTACTTCTGCTACGGGAGTTGAAATGGGGTCCAGGCCCTGGAGTTGAGCCCATATAGCAAATCTTTTCCATTTGCTAGAATAAAGTTTCTTCGTAGTCGACTTGTGGGCTGAAGACAATATGCGCACTACCTCTGGGTCTAGTGCATGTCTCCTGACTATGGTTGGAAGAGGAGGAGCCAGGCCATCAATCTTAATGTGTGTAGGGACTGGTGTAGTAGTCCCGACTGATGAGTCAGTAGGTCTGGGATCTGGTCCAGGAACCATGGACCTTCCAGAACATGTGTCGAAGAAAGGGAAACCAGACGTGACGAGGCCAGTAAGGAGCAATTAAGATCATCTTGCTCCCTATGAGAAGCCTTCTGAATTACCTTGGGTAGTAGAGGAACTGGAGGGAAGGCATAAAGCAGGCCGGTGGGCCAAGGATGGACTAACGCGTCCATAGGGCTCTTCCTCGGCCGGGATAGGGAGAAAAATCTTGCACTTCGCATTCAGAGGAGTCACGAAGAGGTGGCAACAAGGAACTCCCCATTCGCTGAAAATCTGTCTTGTAATAGTTATGTTCAGAGACCACTCGTGAGGAGAGAGAATGGTCCTGCTCAACCTGTCGGCTACGACATTGGATTTGCCTGGTATGTGAGTTGCCACTAGGAAGCGATTGGTTGAGATTGCCCATTCCCAGACCCTCATCGCTTCTCTGCAAAGAGGATAGGATCTGGTCCCTCCCTGTTTGTTCAGGTACCAGACAACTGACATGTTGTCCGTGTGAACAGCAATTACCTGAGGGAGGTAACAGTGAAGGGCTTGAAGGGACAGGAGTACTGCTCTCATCTCTAGGATGTTGATGTGGAGAGGTCTCTTCCGATGCCATTTGCCCTGGACTGACCTGCCCAGGAATGCCCCCACCCCATCTGGGAGGCGTCCGTGGTCAACGTGGCTGCCGGAGGAGGAAGAGCAAAGGGTCGTCCCTGATCCAAATTGGAAGACACTAGCCACCAGCGAAGATCTCGTCTGCAAGATTCTGTTATCCATATTAGATGATTGAGAGGGAGTTCCTGAAAGGACCATTGAGTTGAGAGAAGCCACTGGAGGATTCTCATGTGTAACCTTGCCAAGGGAACTAGCAGAACTGTGGCAGACATCGATCCCAATAGTTGCAAGACCATTCTGGCTGGGGCTTTGGACTTGGGGAGTAGGGCTCGAACCTGATTTTGTATGATCTGAATTCTGTCTGCAGGTAGATAGACCCGCATCTGGTTTGAATCTATCTCTGCCCTATGAATTTTATCCTTTGAGATGGCCGTAACACAGACTTTGGCCAACTGAAGGTGATTCCTAGGGAATTGCCCAGTGATATTGTGGCCTGCAGGCTCTGTAGAAGTAGATGCTTTGAGGTGGCAGTTAGAAGCCAGTCGGAAACACCTGGCATCCTAGTCTCCTCAAGTGAGCAGTCACTACTGCCAAGCATTTGGTGAACACCCTGGGGGCTGTGGTGAGACCAAAGGGCAGCGCACGAAACTGAAAATGACTGCTTCCTAGGCTGAAGCGCAAGTGTCTCCTGGACGTTTGATATATTTTGATATGGTAATACGCGTCCTTGAGGTCTATGGAGCACATCCAAACACCTTTCTCCAACAACGGGAGAATGGTTTGTAATGTGACCATTCGGAACTTGGATTTCTTGACTGAACGGTTTAGGTTGCTTAAGTCCAAAATGGGCCTCAAGTCCCCGGTCTTTTTTGGCACTAAAAAGAATCTTGAGTAAGTCCCTAATCCGATCTGGTCTGCGGGGACCGGTTGGATGGCTCCTTTTTGCAGCAGTTTTGAAATTTCTATGGCTGCGGTATCCCGTTGACTGGGTGGCGGGTCCGGGATTCTTTTGGACTGAGGGGGGGGGACAACAGAATGGGATGGAGTAACCTCCGGCAATAATTCGAAGCACCCATCGGTCCTGAGTGATCCTTTCCCAGGCCTTTAGGTGCTTCAACGACCCCCGACTGGCTCCGGAGCAGCACAGCCGGGCAATCCCTCAGGGACTATGAAAAGTTGAGGAGCCACGAAAGGACTTGCAGTCCCCAGTGTTGCGGGGCCTCTGCCGCCTCTGGGCGGCGTCTTCCTGATGAATTTCCTCCTCTGCCTCTGGAGGGGAACCTTCCTGCTGAGAGGGTAAGACTTCTGCGATCTCCGGAACCACATCTTCCCTCCTCTTTTAGCCTTGGAATAAGGCCGAAAGGGAGTGGAAAATCATGCCCCTACGGCAGTCAGAGTCTTACCCTCCAGTTCACAGCGGGTAAGTGTGTCTTTCACCTTGGGCCCAAACAGGGAGGACCCATCAAATGGGGCGTCGGCGAATGAAGACTTGAAGGCCTCCGCAAAATGACACAGGCGAAGCCAGGCTTGTCTCCGTAGCGCAATGCCTGTACCCGTCACTCTACTCGCCCCCTCGGCCGCATATGAGATGAGCCTCATGGACGAGTTCGCGATGGATGACATCGTAGCCAGCTGAGATCCAACCGTCTGGGCCAGCTCCTCAGGCAGGTTACCTAAGAGGGTATCGGATAGCTCCTTAATCAGATCCCTCTGGAATCTCGTAAAGTGCATTAGGTAGTTCAGAGACCTCAAAGTAAAGGCCGCTGAACTAAGGGTGCGCTGCCCGATCCATGCTCCTAGACTCCTTATTAGGAGGATGGACGGACGTAGAAGCCTCTGCTACATCCTGCTGTGTAGCAGATGCCACCACCATAGCATCCACAGCCACACCTTTCGTGAGGAACTCTCTATCTGGGGTGCTGAAAGAAATTTGTTTGGACGAGGCACCGGTTCCACAGAGTCGGGTGTTCCCACGCCCTTCGACAGATCAAATCCAAGAGCACGAAGGGCGGAGACACCCAGGAGGCGGAGGGCTGAGCCCGGCCTTCAGGAACACCGACTCATCAGCAGAGGGAGGTTTGGACTGCCAGCCGCCTCGTTGTTTTAGGGCTTCAAGGATGTCTGCAAAGGAGACATCATCCGAGGACGACTTGGGGGACCCCTCTGCATCATCGAGATCGGTGTCAGATGTCAAAGACTCGTCAGGGGAGTCAACGTGCTTCCTCTTGCACGTTTTCTTCCTGGGAGATTCATCCGAAGAGGCTTCAGAAGGACCTCCAGGAGGGGGAGAAACCCCAGAGGGGGTAACCTGAGGCCCAGGGGCTATGCTGTCTGCTGACAGGGGAACTGCCAACGACCCAGTCTCCAAGAGTAGGGAAGGAGCCGGGGAAACTGTGGAGATGGCCAAAGAAGATTTGGCTAGAGCACTCCTCATAGCCCTGAAGGCGGGACCACCAGAATCCTGGGAAGGTCCCCTCCGTGTACGACAGTGGCGGTACTCCCGCCGCCAAGAGGAAGACTTGGGACCGAAGGCATCAATCCCGCCTCCCCAGGGCCGAAGGAAGAAGTCCGTGCACTGAACTCCGACCCAGGAGCAGTCGGAGCAAGGGTCTGACCCTAACACCTCCACTGGTTCCACCAACACCTGCTCCAACGGTGCCAAGCTGTTGGAGGAGGAAGAACTGTAAGGAGTGGACCATCGGCTCCGAAGCCAATTGGGCTGGAGCCGAAACCATCTTTGGAACACCGGAGACTGGAAGAGTCGAAGGAGTACCCTGTCGATGTCCGAATCAGACATCCTGGAAGATCTCGAGGATACCGATCGGGCCCGAACTGATTTCTCCATCGGCTCCGAGGGCATGGGGACCGGCTCGAAGGATTCCACTATTATCGGCTCGAGGAAGCCTTCACCGAAATTTCTCTCGGCTCCGATAAAGACTTCGGCTCTGAGGGGGAAGTGTCTGAGCTGATGACCCTTATCGGCTCCAATATCAGTGGAGCCGATGAGGATGACCCGCCTCGATGCTCCAGACCTCGGCTCCGAAACCAGAGGGGTCGAGGTAGGAGGCATCGAGGCAGACCGTTCCGACCTCGGCTCCGAAGTCCATGGAGCTGATGGAGAAGTCTGCTTGCCTTTCTTAGCCGTCGGTTCCAACTGACTGGTCGGAGCCGATGCTTTCCTCTTCTTAGAAGAAGGAGAGGAAGATAAAGCCTCCTCGAAAGAAGGCTTGATTAATCCTCTAAGGATTAATTTGTTTTTCCTCTCCTGGAGGACTCGAGAGAAAACGCATGGCACACACTGGGATTCTTGGAGATGTTTGGCGCCAAGAGACCAGAGTGGTCGTCCGTAATGGACATTTTAAACCCACACCTCGTGCACTTCTTAAAACCGGATGGTTTATGTTCCTTAGACACAGTTGTAAAAACAGAAGCAACAGTAAAGTTTAAACAGCTTAGGACACAGGTACAATAAGTATGCCAAAAAAATATATATATATATACTGAAAAGAAAAACTTTTCCTTTTTTACACAGTAAGAAAAAAGGAAGAAAGCAAGGAGGGTCAAGACCCTCTAACTCAAAACGGGTACTTGACCCACACACAACCACTAAAGTAGTTAGAACAGGGGAAGGCCCCTCTGACTGAAAGGAATCTTCTCTGACAGGAAATTTAAAGTAAAAATCAATAAAACACCGAGAAACACACTCGTACACAAAAAAATAGCTGTTAAAACAGCTTTTGGGTTGAAAAAGAGAAAATTTCTGACAGGAAAAGATACTATAAATATAGTACTTAGCCCAGCCAATGTTGAGACCACGTCCAAGCTCTGTAAGCGGCAAACGAGATCTGGGGGATTAGTGGTGGTGCATCCTGGGATAAAGCTCACCCAATAAGAGGCCTCGCTCTATAGCATAAAGCGTGGAGGATCGGCTCCGGACCCATCATTCAGAATGTAGGCGAGATCGGATCACATAACATCAGATTTTTATTCTTTGTCACTGATAGAGTACAAAGTGACTCTAGGGGTGGGGGTGATGAATTAGAATTAGAAGCCAGAGAAACTAAATGGCAATTGAATTTAAATGCTTGTTGCAAGCCAGGTTTAAATGACTATTGTTCAATAGCTCCCTTTCTGAAGCAAAAGCAGCAGAGGTTTAATTTCAAGTGTACTGTGAAAACACTTATCTGACTGCAACTAACAGATCAACTATGTTTTACACTTTTAAGTCTATTTTTAACAATGTTTTATACTATTATGTTCATTATTAGTATTAACACTAATATTTTCATCTTGAATGTATTAATTATTGTGGTTTACAGTATGTTACTTTATATATTACATATTCAAAGGAAGTATGGTTTTAAGTTTAGTCAGGGTTATTTCATTGATGCAAGCAAAATCATGAACAATTGCTTAAGTACTGTGAGTATATAAAGGAAATTACATCATAACTGAATTACTCTGATGAAGCCAATTCATGTTTCTTGGCGAAAGTGCTTAGTTGGTTTTACTTTAACAGTATTTAATATTAAATAAACTTGTGTTTCACGCAAATACTGCCTTGGTGGCTCACTTTTTTAATTAATTTATTTTTTTTTTATTACTGTTTACAAGTTTTTGAGCCATTTGGCTTGTTTTTTGTGAGTTTTGTGAATTTCCTTTTGAAAATGTTGATCTGCTGGCTTCATTTTTTCAATAGCTGCAAACCAAGCAACAACTATATCCATGGAATGAGTATATTTTTTCAGAACTACACCTTCTAAAATGGGAACTAACTGTACAATTTAGAACTGATATTTTGACTGAATTAACATTATAGAGTTACTTTTTGACTGCTGTAAAACTGTTCATAAATTATTTGATGAAAAAGGCATATGGGCTTGGGCTTGGGGAATATAGATAACATTGCTAGAACAACATACAAAAGTACTACATATTCCGTATGTGATAAATGGGTGCAAGTAACATAGTACACTATGTAGGACAGTCTATGAGTGCTTGTTTTGTGGTGCTGCCTCACCTTATCATCTTTTCCGAAGAGGCCAATTTGGTCATAAAATAGAGCATTATGACTGGGTCGTCAATCATAACTCGCTTATTATAGGATCATAGAAGGTTACTAGGCTAATGGCCTTGAGGCCCTTACATGCCTGGCCAAGAGTTTATCCCCAAAAAAGAAATCTGTCAGCACCTGTCAGCCCTGTCCATGAGGGACAAAGGTGGAACCCCCTGGGACAAATTTGTGGTTTCCTATCCACTCATCAAAATTGTGCTTGAAGAGGGTCAGTGAGGTACTCTGATTGACATGTATGGGAAGTATATTCCTCTCACTCCAGCAGGTTTTGTTGATGTTACATATTAGATTTAGGCCTATTGAGTGGGTAATGTGTGAGGAGTTAGACTTGTAGATATGGAGCATCTCTAGTAGGGCAGGGTCCGATATTGCATTGTGAGCGAGACACAGATCACCTCTGAGCAATCTGTATGATACCGAGTAGTGATAGTAATTTGAGCCTGTCCACATAGGACAGGTGTTGGAGGCCATGGATTCTCTTTGTGAAGTACTTCTGTGGCCTTTCCAGTTGGTGGAGGTGTTTGGAGAGGTACATACCAAATGGGGCATTATACTCAATTATAGGTCTAATGAGGGAGGAGTACAGAGAGGTAATGACCTCCTTTTATCTAGATGCAATCCCTTTACTTATGAGATGAACCAAGTAAAAGGCTTTTCTGGCCACTGCCACCACATGATGGTTGAATGTGAGAGTGTTGTCAAGCTGAGTACTCAGGTGTCTCACCACAGGTTGTGTGCTTATGAATTTGAGACATGGATACCAAGAAATTCACCTCGAGATGGAATCTTGGCATCCACATCGAGAACTCATAATTAAAATTTATGGTCGATGATGCAATCATAATTCTTTGTACTACATGGAGCTTTATCTGCTCTGTGTAACATTAGTTACAGGGGAAAATCGCTAAGGGTTGTGCCACCTTTCAAAGCCATAAAACACTCAGCAGATGCTGTCAGAAAGGCAGTGTAATGCACTCCATTACATTTACAATCACCTCCATGCCTCTCAACAGTCCAGATTTTCATAGAACATTCAGACTATTGCTTCATATTTTTGGTCTGTTTTTCATAACATCTGTGTTTTTTGGAAAAACCACCCAGGATTGAAGTCGCTAAATTATAACGTATATTTGAGTTTATGGGTTCATATACTTCAGAAAATGCTTGCTAACACATCCTGTGATTCTAGCCACTTTTTAAGTTTACTAAAGGAAGTTAGAAGTGCGTTATCGGTAAAGACAGCAGGCAGAAACAAAATGTATTGTTCTGCTGCTGCTGTCATTTGCTGGTCAGTATAGGCAGATTAAACTACTAAAGCACTAGACCTAACCTTAACAATTTTAGCAGGAGGTGCTTAACATTTGTTAAGGTTGGGTCACATGCCACTCTGGTGTTTAACTGATTTGTCTTTTTCCGAATATCAGAGAAAAATCAGTCTGCACCATGCATTACATTAAAAATTGTGTTATAGACTATTCTAAATGTGTGAAAAAACAGTGTGCATAATCTGAATGTGTTCCTTTGAAAGCAGATGATAATCTCTTATCTGCTGCCACTCCAGTAAAGACAGATAACCCCTTGTCTCTATTGCCTATACAACTGGCACCTTATGTGCTAGTGACTGAGAGTTCTTGTGATAGTGTTTCTGAAAGTGAAATTAGTGAGGAAGAAGATAAGGAAGTAATAGGTTCATAGGTTCATAGGTTTATACTAGGCTATCTGCCCTAAGGCATTTATAAGCCTAGCCCAAATTTTTGTGGCTTCATACACCTTGTATGAAAAAATACTGTGCCCATTAGTTTGTTGTGCCTCTGTCCAGCAGTGACACAGAGATGATTCCCAGGGTAAACCTACGATCTCCCATCCACAGGTCTAGATTTCTCTTGAACAGAGTCAGCGAGGTGCTCTGCCTCACATGGACCGGGATTTTATTCCACAGCATAGGGAGTCTCTGAGTGATAAATCTATCCCTCCAGCACATCCTATTTATATCCGTGCTAAGGTTTAAGCTTGCTCTAGTGGTTTTGGTGGATTTGGATTTTTGAGGTGGAGCATGTCCATTAATTCCGGGTTGGACATGGCCTTGTATGTCAGGCACATGTCACCTCTGAGCAGGCGGTATGCGACTGAATAGAGCTGGAGTTTCTTCAATCTGGCAGCATATGACAGATTTTGGAGTCCCTTTATCCTTTTGGTGAGGAACTTTTGGGGTCTCTCCAATTGCTGCAGATGTCGGGTGAGATACATCCCGAATGGGGCATTGTACTTGATCATTGGTCTGATAAGTGAAGAGTACAGGGGAACAATGACCTCACTAGATCTGGATGTGAATCCCTTCATGATCAGGTGGGCAATGTAGAAGGTCTTTCTAACCACTTTAGCAACGTGAGTGTCAAAGAAAGGCCACTGTCAACCTGGGTCCCCAGGTCCCTGATAACCTCTTCTGTGCTTAGTGGATTGCCACCTATATGGTAGCTTGGGGTTACCTTGTTTTCCCGAAGGGTATGACTATACATTTTTTGGCGTTTAACTTCAGGCCATGGCTCTGGCACCAGCTATCTGTTTCCGTGAGTCCCTTCTGAAGGATATCCGTGTCCGATGCACTTTCCACTATGACGCCCAGTTTGCAGTCGTCTGCAAACTTTGTCAGCCAAAGCCCTCCCATGTTGGCCTGTACTTCTGAGAAGTAGATGCCAAACAATAGGGGGCCAAGGAGCGAGCCCTGTGGGACACCACTTGTGACCGGCTTGGAGTCTGACACAGCGCCAGCAACTCTAACCCTGTGGGTTCTGTCCTTAAGCCAGTTTTGTGGAGAAAATTATGATGCTGGTAGTAGTGATTCAGACATATGTTTGTTAAAGAAGACAACAGACCTCTCAACCAACTGGGGACAAATTTCAACAGAATCAGGGACAAGTCAAGAAAAAATCAGGGATAATCAGGGACACTTTTAAAATATTAGTGCTATTAACTTGAAAGATTGACAGAATCAGAGCATATGGATTAATACACATTATCTGAAGTAAAAAGTTTATAACTCTTAATTATTGTCATTATTCATTGAGTGTAATTCACCACCTTTCCTCCAAAAGTCACTAGTTTTAGGAGGGATTAAGAGGGACAGAGTTAAAATTTGAGTCAAAATCAGGGACGTCCCTGAAAATCAGAGACAGTTGAGAGGTATGGAAGACAAAGAAGTGGGAAACTCTATCAGTGGGAGAGTTAAAAAAGAGAAAAGGAAAATCTCACAGAAAAAAAAGGCTAAAACGTATCTATTAATATCAGTGCTCTGAATGATGTCAAACAAGTTTCTGTTTTACATTGGTGTAACACACTATGCAATGATACTTGTTTATTAGATGTTCAGCAGTTAAATACATTAAAAAAAAAAAAAACATGCATACTGGGGAAGGGAGATAGTTTGGAGCATGGGACTAGACAAATGTTCTAGGCAAGGATTCTGATTTCTTGCTGTTCCCTTCCTGACATATGTTATTTCCTAGAATTAACTGAAAATGCAGGACTTGTTTATTTAGTTTCTTAGACATGAAAGAGGATGTGGGAGATTAGTAAGGGGGTGAAAAATCTTGGAAACTCTCTGAATTAATTTACCTCTCTCATCAAATTGTTTGAAGACCTGCATAGCAGATGGGCCAAATAAAATATCCTTGCCTAAAACATTTGATTACGTACCCAGGCATACCTCATCAAAACTGTAGCAGAAGCAGTGTCCCTACAGACAGTATCTGCACAACCATATACACTCCTTAAGGCATGCTTAGATACTCAAGAAATGTTAGCAACAGTAGAATTTTTTTGATAGGAACTACCTACAGGAGGAAGTATGGTACTTATTCTCTCAAACTGTCAGTACAAAAAATACAGACTTCCACACATGGGTCTAACAGTGAAGAATAACAAACAATTATTTTACCAGATCTGGCCAATATCTTCCCCTTCCTAATCACATGGAAAGGGTTGTAGGATACCAACAACCTATTCCCTTATGGTAAAGATGTATAAATGGTTGCAGGGTTAGATCAATGGTGAGAAAATAAATGCTTGTTAGCTTGAGAAACTTTATAAAGTCTATCTGTTTCTTTTTGGGACTGAAGTTTGTGAATCACGTTTGTTACAGGCACCATTAAATACATCCTCCAAAGATGGCACTAACTGTGCAATAAACATAGAATGAGGCATATCCACTTGTTACATATAAACAAAAAAGAGCACTGTGCTCTTTTTTGTTTATTGGTTTTGGACTGAGCACATTCCCTCTTGAACTTGTTCAATTGTAACATATAATATCTCCTCAATTCAGTTTGGAAAATCCATTTGTTCCAATAAACACCTCATTATTCCTGTCTACAGTGTGAGAAAAGAAAAATTGTTTCACAGGAATTTGTGATGATCAGGTTTCCTTTGAATTTGAGATTTGGGCTTGAGAATCTGAAGGAGAAGAAGCTCTGTCCTTGTCTATGTCAGAATTATCTGACATGTCTTCCTGTTGAATGTTTCCAGTGACTTTTTCATTTACAATTACTCCTGATGACCAACTAGACGAAGGTGCTTCTGCCCCATCAAGAGGTATCTTGCCCCTAGATACATAGAGCAGCATCCCCCAGTATGTCTCTGTGTTCCAGTAAAGATGGTTCTCCCAAGCCCGGTTTGGAATTTGGAACAGCCAAAGAGGTCAGAACTGATCCTTGGATCATGGTGGCTGAAAGGACTATATCAGTAGAAGCCAGAGAGGTACGTATGTGGTCTGAGGAAAGGCTGCTGGCCACTATGCAGTCACCCACTATTGGATGAGGTGAAGACTGAGTCAGCAGAGCTAGCAAGGGCTCTTTAGTAAGTAAATAAGTTAGTAGTAAGCTGTTTTTTTCTTTCAAGGAACTACAGACATCCAACCAGCAGGAATGGAGTAAACATCTATGCTGTGACAAAGGAGGATGCTTTGTATGTGGTGAGGAGTGCTAGAATGAGTCGGCAGGAAGGTAAGTATATATATATATATATATATATATATATATATATATATATATATATAAATACACACACACACACACACACACACACACACACACACACACACACACACACACACAGTCCCCAAAACACATTAATGCATAAGTAGCACACTAAAAGCCTGTCAGAAACTCTGCTAAATAAAACTTAGTCAGGCATAAAAAATGACAGGTAAGTTGTCACTGCATGAATGCAAACACTTCATAACAAATAGTCATCCCTCCACAAAGTAAAACACTTACTCACACTAAACGTTCAATTGGTAATTAAAAGGTTTACACAAGCTGTACATTTTAACATAACATTAGCCCTCAAAATAGCTGAAGCTAAAAGATAGCAATACCGGGCAGCAGCCTTCCAATATTAGAAAACTACTGTGTTTTTTAAAGTGACAGAACCTCTAAATAGTAAATATATAAAATAGCAATGGTTTATTCATACTTAAAAATAAATTAATATTTCTGTGTAGAAGGGTTCTCCAAAGGAGACTTCGCTGCCAGAAAGGAGTTGATAGCTGGCTGCTCCTCTTATGAAGCCTCTAAGCTGCTCCTTCATGAGGCAGCAAAAAAGTACTGAAGATTTTTCAGTCTGACTGCTGACCTTCCCTTCACATGACTGCCCAATCAGTGTTTATTTTCCCTCCACAGGACTGCAAAATAAGCAGACAAAGTGGAAGTCTGAGGGAGCCAATTCTTTTAAAAGCTGGCCAGTTATTGTATCTTGAGTAAGGCATAACCCATACAACCTAAAGACTACTGAAGCAGTGGGAATGATGACCACCTGTTGTATCAATATAAGCATGAGACAGAATTTACAGTGCATGAATTATGTCAAAAGAAGCATATATTGACTTGTGAAGTGTGGCCTGTCCTGCAGCACTCAAGTATACATTCTTCAGACCACAAACTTAAACATCTTAGAGATTGCATATAATATATCATCAATTAAAAAACACATCTGCAGAAAACAAAAGTTATGTACTTACCATAATGCTAGATCCGTTTTCTTCTTCCATCCGTCTCAGCCTGTGGGTTATCAGATCTGATCAGATCTGTAGTCAACCGCTTAGAGTCTGAAGTTCTGAAGCTCTGCCTCTTCTCCCATAATGCTATCTTCCTCCTGAATCTCCTCTGATTGAGTTTGTCCTACTACACTCTAGGGATCAGTGTGAAAAAAACCTCCATAAAAGAACAGTGGGGCCAAAGAAAGTGTCCCAAAGGTAATTATTGGGCTGGGTTGCACAGTCTACCAGGAAGTCACTCAAACTAGATATTAGTTTGGAAGGGGGACAGCAGAGAAGGAAGGTTAAGATGGATGGAAGAAGGCAACATGGATCCAGCATTTAGGTAAGTACATAACTTTCATATCCAGTGTTGTCTCTTCCATCTCCCTCAGCCTGTGGGACAAAGTCCCAAGCCAGTCAAAAAGGGTGGCATCAGAAGAGAATGATTTTCAAGCTGGTGAAGCCAAAGGTTGACCTGGATCTTGACTGTGTATCCAGTTTGTAATGGCTTACAAAAGCATGAGTAGCTGCTGCACACATTTCATCTAAGGAGGCCTGAGCAAAACAGACAGCTGAAGTAGCAGCAGTTCTGGCTGAATGGGCTTTAGATTTACCAGGTGAGAAAATGCCCTTCACAGAATAAATTTAAGGAAATACAATCAGAAACCCACCTTGATAAGGTCACCTTATTAACAGACTTACTCAATCTAACATTAGAAAAGGACAGAAAAAGTGGGTATGAGTTTCTGACAGGTTTAGTCCTATTTAAGTAAAATCTTAGCTGATGATGAACATCCCCAGTTATTGAAAGTTTGCAAAGAAAATAGGCAAATGAACTGTTTGATTCAAGTTCAACTAAGAGGCCACCTTAGCTAAGAAGGAAGAATCAGTCAGTGGAGTAACTCTGTTCTTAAAAAAAAAATAAGGTAAGGCAGGATACAAGGTAAGACCTGGAATTCTGAAACTTTCCTGGCTGAGCTTACTGCTAGTAGAAACAGTCTTCCATGGCAGTAGCTTCAAATCTATGGTATCAGCTGGTTCAAAGGAGGTCTAGTCAAAGCTTACAATAAGATGGACAAATCTCAGGGAGGTAGCAGATCACTAACTGGAGGTTAAAGCAGAAAAGTACTCTTCAAGAAGCTTATGCATAACTTCAGAGAAGCAATAGGAATATTATTCATATCCTCATGAAAATTTGAGATGGCCACTTGGTGAACTATAATAGTGGAATAAAAAAAGACTAGAATAAAACAGACACTCAAGAAAATCTAAAACTGCATCTAAGGAGGCAGAAATGGTGTCCAGATTCTTAGCTGTAGCCCAGATAGAAAACATTTTCTACTTGCTAGGGGAAATTTTTCTAGTTGAAGATTTTTGAGAGGAAGAAAAAATATAAACTGTCTTAGAAAGCCCAGGATGTCTGGCCATCATTGGAATCGAAGGAACCATGTGGCCAACCTGAGGAATTTGAAATTTGGGTGAGGCTGACCCATCATATGTAATATCAGTAGTGAAACAAGATCCAGAACACAAGGAGGGTGCAATAGATGAGGCCACAGAAAGGAGAACCCTTACTTCTCTTTGACAGAAGTGAGCTATGAGGATCACAGTTGCTCTACAACAGGCTGTAATATTACTGGTGTAGGAAGGTATCTATATAGGAAGCCTGGGTACCAAGCATGGAGCAGAGCATCCCACTGTGGTTGTCCCTCAGGAAGAATCAGTGTGAAGAAAGTTCTGCACTTGGTGTTGGGGAAGAGGATGCAAATATATCACAGCAGGGTTGTCCCCAATTGCTGAATACTGAAGTTGCTATTGCCAAATTGAAGGACCACTGTTAGGCATGAGAATGCTCCTGCTAAAGCTGTTTGCCAGGATGCTGGATTTCCCTGGGATATGCATTGCTATTAGAAAGCACTGTTAGGACATTGCCCACTTCCACATCTTCATGGCCTCTTGACATAGTGGGTATGGATGGGTTTCCCCCTTGCTAGTTTATGTAACAAACCACCACCATGTTGTTGGACTGAATGACTATCAAACCCTTGGGGAAGAAGTCCTGGAAGACCTGAAATTCTAGGAGGACTCCTCTCATCTCCAAGACATTGTTGAAAAGACTGGTCTCTGACAGGGACCAGGCACCCTTTGCTGTCTTTCCACTCAAAATGCCCACCCTCCCATCCTAGGAGGGAAGAGTCCATAGTAACTGTGGCCTAGGGCTGAGGGAAAACAAAAGGATGACTTGCTGTAACCTGTTGTGACTCCAGCCAGCCATCTGATGGGGAATAGAAAATTTACACCGGGCCTGGCAGCCATGTCCCTTATGGACTGAGGTAGTTTTTAAATACTTGGCGCTCAATGTTCTACATGGATACAGGACATCATTATTCTTTTGAGAAAACTTGGCTAGGCTTAGAAAGGTCACCTGGATCATTAGCCTAGTAACAATCTATAAATCTATGAATATTATGGCAAGATAAATGGGAAAGTTGATAGGGTGAAAAGAGATTGACAGTTGGACTGACCAGGTCCACTGAAGAAACCTCATGAAAATCCTGGCAAAAGGAAAAGATGAATAGCTGCAGCCATCAAGCTGAGGAGCTGAAGAGCTAGGGAGGCTGGCAGCCTCTGAGACAGCAGACCATGACTGGCTTAAATATGTAAGGGCAAAAGTCTGGAGGGAAGCAACTTGGCAATTTGGATAGTGATATCCAGATAGGATCCAATGAATTCCAGAGCTTGTACTGGCTCTAGGGTGGACTTGTTGTGGTTCACAGTGATGCCCAAGGATAGACACAGTTGGAGCAGATAGTACCTGGTCTGGATAAGAGATACCTCTGAGGTCACTGTAAGCAGCCAGTCACCCAGGTAAGAAAAGACGTGGAATTCCTGCAGCCCAAGTCAGGCTACTACCATTGCCATATACTTGGTGAACATCCAGGTCTGTGGTTAGGCCAAAGGGCAGCACTCAAAACTGGCAATGACTGGCTCCAGCAGGAAGTGCAAGAACCTCCTGGAATGCCTCACTACCTTGATGTGACAGGAGGCATCCTTAAGGTCAACTCATCCTTCCTCAGAAGAGGGAGAATGGATTGAACTGTCACCATCTGGAATTTGGTCTGTTTCACATAGAGGTTTAGTTTGCTGAGGTCCACAATGAGCCTGAGGTCCTTTTTTTCTTTGGCATTAAAAGGAATCTTGAGTAGACTCTGGATTTTTTCTGTTCACATGAGACCACTTGGATAACTTGTTTCAAGAGCAGCTTTTGGATTTCTACTAGTCCTTCCCTTCACTTTTGGGTTGGGCTGTCAGAAAGGGATCTTTGATTGTCATTTGGAATGCACCATAAAGGAAGTGACTCCTGTCAACCACACATCTAATTAGATGGCTTCCCAAGCCTCTGGGAGAGGAGCCAAGTGTCCTGTCTGCAGAATGCAGTAGTTGGGCAACTGTTCAGAAGCAATGAAAAGGCTTATCAGAGAAGGGTCCGTGGAATCCCTTATTCTGAAGACTGCCCTTGATTCTGGGGAGGCACCCACTGAAGTTTCTCTCTCTGCCATAGGGAGCTCCTTCACCTAGAGTGTCCTGGAAAGACTGTTGTAATTTTCACCCCTTCTGGCTCTTGAAGAAGGTCCTCTGCGGGAGTACACAAATGGACTATTACAAAAGATAAAGACTTCCATTCTTGCTTACTTTTAGTCAATGTATTTTTTACTTTGTATCTAAACTGATAGAAACCATCAAAGGGGGCATTATAAGAAGATGATTTGAAACAGTCAACAAAGCTACACAAATGCATCCCAGCATGGCGGTGCTAAGCAAACCAGGGTCTGCTGTATAGGCAGTAACATCTGCAGCATTTAAAAGAAGCCACATGGAAACACTCTAAATGAACAGCATCATGGACAATTGAGCCTCTAAAGAATTTTGGGCCTTCAGATGTGGTTGTGATGCCACCATCTTAGACTACTCAGTAGTAAAATCTCTTTGGAGTCTAGTCAGATGGGCCATATTGTTTAGTGCACAAAAGGCAAATGAGGCTGAAACATATGCAGGCTTTTCAAAATAGTCCAGCACCTGTGACTCACAGTTTGGGGGATGAGTAAGCCATTGTACTCTCCTTGGAGATTTCACTCTTGGTGGCCAAGGCATTCACAATAGCATCCACTACAGACCCTTACTCCAAAAAGGCCTAAACTTGGAAGGAACAATAACTTATCTAGTTTCAACGTGATTGGCTCCACCACATTGGGTTCTCTCCAATCCCTCCAGGATACTAAATCGACAAGGGCATCCAGAGGGGGGTACTGCCCAGGGCATGTTTGGGCTCACGTCAAAGGCCACAAGAAAGATTGACTCCTCTGGGGAATGGGCTTTGGTAGTCCATCTACCTCACTGTTTTCTCAATCCCAGCAGATCGCAAAAAAGCATCATCATATGGAGGATTTTTGGGGATCCTTCCCCTTCATCAAGGTCAGAATCTTCAGTGAGTGATTCTCAGGGGAATCCAGATGCTTCCTCTTGCATTTGCTGTTCATGTGTGCCTCCCAGGGAGGTGAAGCTGTCAGTTTCAAAATGTGAGTAAGGTACATTAATAATGGAAATGAAATGATGCATAACTTCTTTCAGAACATTAAGTATTAAGCACTGCAACTGTGTTCTAAAGAAAAAGTAATTTCAAAATAAATCAAACAGGCCAGCTCCAGGGCACAAATGGATGGAGCCTTGTTTGTGGTCTAGGAGTCTTGGATTCAGTTAGTGGACCCTGGCTTTCAGAGGTGGCCTTGAGCATTTTGCTTGCAAGCTTGTCCCAAGGACAGAGCTGGGATTCCCAACCAGGATTATAGCCCAGAGTAGAGATTGGGAAGTCCAGCTCTGCTGAAAAGTATGGAAAAACCTCCAGTATATTATGTGCAGACAGCTTGACACTAATATCAATGTGTACCAGGCAATAGGTGGGACAGTGAGTACAGCAGATATAAAAGCTTCACATTGCCATCAGTACAGTACCATATGGGGACACCCTGGCTACCACTCTGCTTGCTCTGCAGGATTACACAATATTTCCCCCAGTCTACAGAACCCCAATCTTGGGAAAAAAAGCTGATTAATTATCAGAGATACTACAATTTTGAAAAGGATCTGGGAAATGGCAGAACGTAACAAAAATAAATAAATAACAAGTAATCTACGTGGTAACCCCAAAGTCTCAAAACAACCTACTAAACAAGTGTAGTGGGTCCAAAAACAAAACAGTGTAAGAAACTTCTCTGTGTGGAAGATTTTCAGTGCATATATTTCTAGTTAATCACTGTATATTAATCAGATCAGACAATAGTAGTAGAAGTAGAGAACTTAAACTCTTCTTAAGTCAAAACAAAACAAAAAATAATAATAGAAAATATATAATTGTACAGCATTACTAAGTATTTAAAAGTAATCCAAGTAAGGCAGGCAGTCTGTTTCCAGTCGAAAATCCTTTATTAAGTACACAGACAAGTGATCCAAGTAAAACAAAAATAGAGTAATAATTTCCTCACAAGCTTTCTAAATATATATATACTTTTTACAGGCATGAGAGTGGTTTATTGTGCTATAAAACAAAGTGTTATTGGTACACATGTTAAATTCACAACCCTTCCCCCATCAGTGTGACATTTGAGCTGGTCCTGCCCTACTTAGTAGCTGTCATAATAATATAATCCTTATGTACTTTAAATAAAATTTATAATGATGTGGTACCTCTTATTTAACCAGATTATTAAGTCTGTGATTTTATCCAAGACAATATACTACATGGCTGGAAATATATCAACCTTAGTTCATTTGGCAATCAAAAAATATATATAAATATACATATACATTTTGCATGTAAAACTCAATTTCTATTTTCATAACCTATTAACTAAGATTGCTTTTGTCCTTCTAGACTTCTTCAGGTCTGTGTACAAGAACCCTAAAACCAATCTATAAAAAAATATATAATTGTGTAATTAGTTAGTATTGTTATTACACATCATTTTGAATAAAGTGGAAAAAAGAAGAACCAAAAATAAATAAATAAATAAATAAAAATAAGAAAAAATGTATGTATGATGATGGAAACAAATTATACACTTAAATTACAACTGATTTAAAATGATATTAAAAACCAACTGCTAGAATAAAATAAAATACAATTAGTCATGTAAACAATGTGGCAATTATCCAAGTTCCAGTGCACTTTTAATTGAACAGCAGTAGTTTAGTCCAGGCTTCCTAAAAGAGTTCAGCTTTAATTGCCACATGAGTTTGTGTTTCTCCAAAATATTCGGGATGTCTCCTTCAAGATCACCCATGTCTATGTGATCAAGGATCTGGAACTTAAACCCTGTGTGTCTTTTATGAAGAGAAAGGTGTTTGGCTAGTGCAGTATTTTTACATCCAGAGCAGATTTCTGACAGATGACTTGAAATCCTATGCTTGAGTTTATTTACAGTCTTGCCCACATAGAATGCATCACATTCATTGCACTGTGCCCTGTAAATGACTTTTCTAGTGTTACGGTCACCCCCTGCACTGGTTTTAATGATTTTCTTTAAATAAAGGGAATAAAAACTATCACCTTGCTGTATAAATATACAAAATGTACAATTAGTTTCACATCTTTTAGTGCTTTTCTCATATGGTCTAGGTTTAAATTCAACAAAACTTCTAATTTTCCTGGCCTTCCTATAAACAAATGATGGGGCTTCACCTACGATGTTAATCAGAAAAGGGTTTCCTGTGACAATGTCCCAGTTTTCTTCAATGATAATTTTGATACTATGATAATTCAAAGTGTATGTCAGGATGCAGCTATATTTGCATTTGTTATTCTCTGTGGAATTACTTAACATGTTCCTACTGGGGAGGTTGAGTGAAGGTGCTTCAGTCCTTTTCAGTTCTATAATGGGTTCCAGGATGTTTTTTAATATCTGACTTTTATAGCCTCTCAATAGAAAATCATTTGCTAAGTTGTTCAGGTTTCTCAAAAATGGTTCCATCTCTGTAGTAATTCTAGCTAATCTATAGCCTTGGGACTTCACTACATTATACTTGTTTTTTGTAGGATGTAGACTTTTACTGTGGAGTAATAAGTTAACCCACGGTTTTCTGAATAGATCAGTGGTGATTCTGTTATTGTTGGTGTACTTAGAAATCTGCATATCTAAGAAAGTGGTTGAAGTTCAGCTATGGGAAGAGGTAAACTTCAGGAAGGGGGTTATTTGATTGAGGTAAGTGATAAAATCTCCAAGCTGCAAGGTGTCACCTTTCCACACAATAAAGATGTCATCAATAAAACGTAAATAGCATGTGATATGCTGCATGTAGTCTGTGTTGTTTAACACAAAGTCCTCCTCCCATTTGCCCAGGGCTATGTTAGCTATGCTGGGAGCCATGGCAGCCCTCATTGCTATACCAATTTTTTGTTTATAGTGTTTACCATTGAAAATAAAGAAATTGAACTCCAGTACAAGATTAATGAGCTTGCTTAACTTCTGCAGTTGTGCTTGTGTACCCTGATTATGTTTCTTAAAAGACTCCATAGCTACTGTTATACAGTAATTGTAAGGGAGCACTGTGTACAAGGATTTCACATCAATAGTTAATAAAATACTGCCAGCTTCCACTGTAATGTTTTTTATTTTCCTCAATAAAAATACATTGAATCTCTTATGTAGGACTTATTCTTTTCTGCTAGAGGTTTCAGCAAGTAATCAAGGTAAACGGCTGTGGCTTCAGTAAAGGAACCTGCACTTGCTACCACCGTCTATAAGGTGGGTCTTCTCTGTTCTTGTGTGGCTTTGGTATTCCAAAAAAGTAAGGTAAACATGGGCATGGGCTCCATAAATAATTATAAATTTTTTCAGTGATAAGTTTTTCTTCCCATAATTTGGTGAGATTAGTTTTTCATAAATCATATGCTCTTTTTATGTCATCCATGGTAAATAACTCATAAAAATCTGTTATCCTCCAGCATGTTCTTTATCTTTTGGTTGTAGCTAGTGGTATCAGTCACAAGTATACCTCCTCTCTTGTCTGCCTTCATTACATGCCTGGATTTATCATTGCCTAGCTTAAGCAATGCTTTTCTTTCTCCCTGTGTTAAGTAATACAGTTTTTTCTTAGGAGTTGTTTTAAGCAGTTTCCTGTTATCCATCTCACATTTCACTTTTAAAGCAGCTAGTGTTTGACGTAGTGGTGGGCAATAGCTGCTAGGCCTTTTTATTGTTTCATCAATAGGCTTATTTTCAGTGTCATTACTTTTGCCATGAAACTGTACCCTTAAGTTGAGCTTCCTCACAAACATTTTAAGGTCTATCAGTACCTGAGCAACCTCACTCCTGCTGCTTGGTACAAAAGTAACTCCTTTGGACAACACACTTTTTTCGTCTTCAGTCAGTGCTTTACCAGAGTGGTTCCAGATAAGTGGAGCACCTGTTATTGTTGTTATTGTACCTGTTATTGTGGCTGGTTCCTCCGTCTGAACCTGGGACCAGGGTTGTAGTTGGGGTTCCAATCAGGATTGCCCAGGTATTGTATTTCCCTCACCCCTGTCCACTGTTTGGTTCTCCTGTCTCCCTGGGAGTTTGTGGATAGAGTATGAGACCCCTGGAATTCCTCCTCTGCTTTCTGGAATCTCAGTGGGTTGTAGTAGTATTCCTCGCTGTGGCTGTGATATGGGGAAACCTGGTAAGAAGGACAAGCTCTGGGGCTCTGGTGGTGATCATCGTTCTTGTTCTGGTACTGGTGCTGGCTTTCATATTAGTGTAGTGGTTGATGTCTGTGCTATTGATATTGGTCTTTCTGAAGAAACTTGTCTCTGTGAAGGTGCTGCTGCTCCTGGTAGCTGGATTGTCTGTGGTCCCGGTTGTCCTGGTAGTCCTGTAATTCGTCCTGTAGAACTCTCTGTCGGTTCTGGTTGCCGCTGTGGCTTATATTCCTGTCCTGATCTTTCTGTGATGTCAAAGGCTTCTGCGGAGTGTTGATAGCCAGCGGGGATTGGGATTGTGGGGAATGAGATGTTGGGGGGCAGTCTCCTGGTGATTCTGTATTGTGCCCCTGTCTGGTTTTGTGCGAAGATCTCCCCTGGGAAAATCCCGTTGAGGTCTGCTGGCATGGTTATACTTTCCCTTATATTCCCTGTAATAACTAAAACCTTGTCTGTTGTTGGTTCTCTTGTTGTTGTTGTTGTTATCATTGTACCCCCCAGTAAGTCTCCCAGGATCATCTTTGCCCAGTTGATCTTGTTTCATTTTATTAATCTTTCTTTCTTTAATGGACTGCTCATATCCTTTCACTCTTTCATTAAGCAGCTCAAATTTAGCATCTAGGTCATTGTGGTTCTCATTTTCTAATGTTGTTTTTAAAGATGTGATGTCAGCCTTTGTAGCTTCCTGCACACTAAGGTTGTTCCTTACTAGCAGATGAATAAGTTTGTAGCTGGTATCCTCTAAAATATCTTCCCATTCCTTAGAAAGTGAATCATCCATACTGTTCCACCTTGGTCTTTTGTTAAATCTAAGTCCCCGGGGTAGTCTCTTCTTATCTATGCTTTGTTGTAAATAAATGTGTTCCCAGTAGCGACCCTGCATGCGTTTCAGTTGCTTTTCTAGTTCAGAAAAAGTCTCTGAATTCATATTTTCTGGGCCCATTCTTCCCTGTCCATTTTCTGTATCCGTTTGTATCTGATCTGCTTCTGTATCATTCCAGATAGGTACAGTTAGTAAATCTTTTAGCCTGTCATTATCCATGTCTTAAAATGCTGGGATTCCACACCAATTCAGGGATCCTTTGATGGAACAAAAACCTTGGTCTCAGAAACCAAAGTACCAACAAAAAACAAGTAATCTCCGTGGTGTCCCCGAAGTCTCAAAACAACCTACTAAACAAGTGTAGTGGGTCCAAAAACAAAACAGTGTAAGAAACTTCTCTGTGTGGAAGATTTTTCAGTCCATATATTTCTAGTTAATCACTGTATATTAATCAGATCAGAAAATAGTAGTAGAAGTAGTGAACATAAACTCGTCAAGTCAAAACAAAACAAAAAATAATAATAGAAAATATATAATTGTACAGCATTACTAAGTATTCAAAAGTAATCCAAGTAAGGTAGGGAGTCTGTTTCCAGTCGAAAATCCTTTATTAAGTACACAGACAAGCGATCCAAGTAAAACAAAAATAGAATAATAATTTCCTCACAAGCTTTCTAAATATATATATACTTTTTATCAGGCATGGGAGTGGTTTATTGTTACACATATTAAATTCACATCCCTTCCCTCCTCAGTGTGACATTCGAGCTGGTCCTGCCCTACTTAGTAGCTGTCATAATAATATAACCCTTATGTACTTTAAATAAAATTTATAATGATGTGGTACCTCTTATTTAACCAGATTATTAAGTCTGTGATTTTATCCAAGACAATATACTACATGGCTGGAAATATATCAACCTTAGTTCATTTGTCAATCAAAAAATATATACAAATATATACATATACATTTTGCATGTAAAACTAAATTTCTATTTTCGGTACTTACGTATTATCGTAACCAGATTTTTCACACTTGCATACTTCCTAATGTTTCTCACACAAGATGTGTGGTACCTAAGCAGGGTTTGTTAAAGTCTTAACTACTATTCTTGCCGATTGTTTTTCACATGTGAGCAGGCAGAAAGACAGATTTCCTGTTCCCATGGTGCATCCTTTCCCGACATCTAAACAGGACTGCTGCTTGCCAATGTTAGAATTCCTGACACTCGCCATGGACTACTGGCCCATTTAAAATGTCATTATGTGTACAGACTGTAATGTCTGATTCTTACTTTTGTTACATTTGTGTGCGAATCACTAACCATTTCCAGCACCTGTTGGCAGTACTGTAACTGGGTGCTGTGAGTACACAACTTCACATTTACCAAAGTTTGTGTGAGTGGGAAGTGGGATAAAGTTCAACTCCCTGGTCACAGGAGTAAGGCAGGGGAGAAAAGCAGCAGTCCCTGAGGAATCAATGTCCCCTTACTGACTACTTGTAGCAAGCACCTTTACTTTGGATGAGTATGGCCATGAACAGTCAGATGGTGTAGTATGCATTAAATTGCCTTTGCCGTGCTTGCAATCAGCAAGGCAGGATTTGTGATGTGCTGGGGCACTGCGGAGTTCACCAGAAAAGTGAGACACACCAGGCAGGGGTAAAGAAATTGGCAGTTATTCCTCTTCCTACCTCCTAACCTGTGTGACACAGTAAAACTGACTTGCGTACACACCGCTTTCCAGGTTAATAAACCTTTTCTGTCAGAAACATTAAGAACTATGCAAGTGGGAAAAATCTGGTTGCGATAATATGTAAGTACCCTATTTTCATAACCTGTTGTTAACTAAGATTGCTTTCGTCCTTCTATACTTCTTCAGGTCTGTGTACAAGAACCCTAAAACCAATCTATAAAAAATATATAATTGTGTAATTAGTTAGTATTGTTATTACACATCATTTTGAATAAAGTGGAAAAAAGAAGAACCAAAAATAAATAAATAAATAAATAAAAATAAGAAAAAAATGTATGTATGATGATGGAAACAAAATATGCACTTAAATTACAACTGATTTAAAATGGTATTTAAAGCCAACTGCTAGAATAAAATAAAATAAAATACAATTAGTTATGTAAACAATGTGGCAATTTTCTAAGTTCCAGTGCACTTTTAATTGAACAGCAGTAGTTTAGTCCAGGCTTCCTAAAAGAGTTCAGCTTTAATTGCCACATGAGTTCATGTTTTTCCAGAATATTCGGGATGTCTCCTTCAAGATCACCCATGTCTATGCAATCCAGGATCTGGAACTTAAAACCTGTGTGTCTTTTATGAAGAGAATGGTGTTTGGCTAGTGCATTATTTTTACATCCAGAGCAGATTTCTGACATATGACTTGAAATCCAACACTTGAGTTTATTTACAGTCTTGCCCACATAGAATGCATCACATTCATTGCACTGTGCCCTGTAAATTACTTTTCTAGTGTTACGGTCATCCCCTGCACTGGTTTTAATGATTTTCTTTAAATAAGGGCAATAAAAACTATCACCTTGCTGTATAAATATACAAAATGTACAATTAGTTTCACATCTTTTAGTGCTCTTTGCATATGGTCTAGGTTTAAATTCAACAAAACTTCTAATGTTCCTGGCCTTCCTATAAACAAATGATGGGGCTTCACCCAAGATGTTAATCAGAAAAAGGTTTCCTGTGACAATGCCCCAGTTTACTTCAATAATATTTTTGATACTGTGATAATCCAAAATGTATGTCAGGATGCAGCTATTTTTGCATTTGTTTTCTCTGTGGAATTACTTAACATTTTTCCACTGGGGAGGTTGAGTGAAGGTGCTTCAGTCCTTTTCAGTTCAATAATGGATTCCAGGATGTTTTTTAACATCTGACTTTTATAGCCTCTCAATAGAAAATTATTCTCTAAGTTATTCAGGTTTCTCAAAAATGGTTCCATCTCTGTGGTAATTCTAGCTAATATATAGCATTGGGACTTCACTACATTATACTTGTTTTTTGTAGGATGTAGACTTTTACTGTGGAGTAATAAGTTAACCCTCGTTGGTTTTCTGAATAGATCAGTGGTGATTCTGTTATTGTTGGTGTCCTTAGAAATCTGCATATCTAAGAAAGTGTTTGAAGTACAGCTATGGGAAGAGGTAGACTTCAGGAAGGGGGTTGTTTGATTGAAGTAAGTGATAAAATCTCCAAGCTGCAAGGTGTCACCTTCCCACACAATAAAGATGTCATCAATGAAACATAAATAGCATGTGATATGTTGCATGTAGTCTGTGTTGTTTAACACAAAGTCCTCCTCCCATTTGCCCAGGGCTATGTTAGCTATGCTGGGAGCCATGGCAGCCCCCATTGCTATACCATTTTTTTTGTAGTGTTTGCCATTGAAAGTAAAGAAATTGAAGTCCGGTACAAGATTAATGAGCTTGCTTAACTTTTGCAGTTGTGCCTGTGTACCCTGATTATGTCTCTTAAAAGACTCCATAGCTGCTGTTATACAGTAATTGTGAGGAAGCACTGTGTACAAGGATTCCACATCAATAGTTAATAAAATACTGTTAGCTTCCACTGTAATGTTTTTTTATTTTCCTCAAAAAATCCATTGAATCTCTTATGTATGACTTATACTTTTCTGCTAGAGGTTTCAGCAAGTAATCAAGGTAAACGGCTGTGGCTTCAGTAAGGGAACCTCCATTTGCAACCACCGGTCTATAAGATGGGTCTTCTCTTGTAACACATATTGTCAAAACAAAACAATGAGACTGAACACCACACATGCAAAATGAACAGGTTAAAGTATTTTAGTGGGCTTCATGCCTCATTTTCAATGGCTTTGACTCCAACACTCTCAGTTCTTGCATAAACTATCTCTTAGGTATCACTATAATAAGGGAAAGTGGTTGAATTTCAGTGAGTCTCTGAGTTCAGCATTTGATTATGTCAGTGGTTCATAAATCAAATGTTACATACAAGTAGAAAAAAATGAATGTCGTGTAGCAACAACAGAGAACAAACTCATGGCTACCAAACATACCTCTCAACTCTGCCTAATTTAATTTAAAATGTATGCTCCAATTCTCCTAGAACTGGATTTTTTTTTTAAAAGTTCAAGTTAATAGTGCCAGTTTTTAAAAAGATCCCAAGTTTAGGGCCTTTTCCCCTAATCATTTTTTTGCTTTATCCTGATTTTGGGAGGGGGAAGTTGAGAGCTCTGTTACTAAAATGTATAGTCCAATTTCAGCCTGATAATTTGAAGAACAAGAGCAGGAGACTTATACATACAATTTAACTAGATTATCAAATGAATATTTTATATATATATATATATATATATATATATATATATATATATATATATATATATACATATATACATATTATATTCATAAATGTGCACACTGAGTGGACGAAGCAATCAGCATGCCTATTGTCAAGCAAGTATTGCCAAATGAAAAAAGCCTGTTAAAAACATTGGGTGAACATTGCAATTATACCTAAGCAAGAGTAGTTTTTGTGGAGAAATGTATTTGTCACAATAACATGAGACAGCCAGGCATTACATTTATTCCTTCAGTCTGACTATACTCCAATTACTTCCATGTGTTCTTCTGTAAATGATGTTTATGTATGCACACAAGTTTAGTACAAACAAAAGAGAAAAAAATTCTGATTAGACAACCCAATCAATGAGCCACTTTCTGGATGTCAAACCAACTGTTTGCTAACTGTTACCTTTCCTACAGGAAGGGCTATAGATTTTCATTGCATATATAGCTTCTCACAATTACACAAGACTACAAAAAGCTAATAAAATTGTGTAACTTGGTTTACCAGTGGTTGGCCTAATTTGGTCAGTTTGGAGTCTTTCTCCTAAGTGACCCAAATAAATCATGGGTAAAGTAAACCAGGCATTACCCACACACAGCCATTGGCTACTGCTAAATAATGCATAAGGCCAGGCACACAGTTAACATAAGACAAGAAACAGTAACTCACAGTTGCCTGTTGGTCCCAAAATAGTCAGAACAAACACATTACTGATTGTGCATTGTTAACATCAGTAGAATACAGTGACACAAAACTCAATAAAACCAATCAATGTCCACAAAAGCTGTTTCTGAAAGAGTATCCCTGGGGTAACTCTGCCAGCAAAAGCTTCCCTAACCTGTCTATGTCAAATGTTAACTAGGCAAGGTTTCATCTTGTCAAATATACTTCCCTGATCTTCATCTGATTAATTACTATTCCCCCCCAAAAAAATAACTGTTAATATGGTTTATATTTGTGCTCTGTCTTTGACTCTAAGGTTTAGGGTTTTTTGTGTTTTGGCTGTATCAGTATTATCATGGAGTTAGCATATTTAAGTAATGAGTGTGAAGACAAAGCGGCCACACATGGGGATAACAAGGGTTTGCATTCCTGGAAAAATACTTTTACTGCTATTTGAAGTGGGCTGAATTTTTCCTCAGTTTGTGTTCTTCAGTTGAAGCTCTGATATATTTTACTAACCCTGATGTAGTGGAAGGATCAAGCATGCCTTCCACAAGAGCAGACTCCATTCCAGATAGTTAGCACCTACCACATAGACTTGGTACAGTACATGGCTCCAGACATAGCAAGATCATGGTCAAATAGGGCCCTGGGTGGGGTAATGAATCAGGGACCCGCCCAACAGCAGCACCCCACCCCAGCCATTCTAGTATCCCATTACTTGGCTATTTCACCCCAGTTACCATAAACACGGTTCAAACCTGTCAGTGTGCACACTATTTTCTTCTTTATTTCTCTAATGACCAGACATATTTAAAACTTTTATTTCAAATTTTATTGCACAAACAGTGATAGCCATTTGCTAAACAAAACAATACCGTCTCACAATAAAAACAGACAGCATGAACACTAACTTTCTCTTCCCTTGAAACTCACATTCATTGAAATGGCATTGAAACCCACATTCAAAGAAAATGCATCTGGACAGTGGTGGATTAAATTTACCTTTGGGCTGTTTTCAAACCATAGGCCCCTTGCATACATTTTTTGGACCATACATATACATGCATGTGTTCATTGATGCACCATCCTGACTGTATT
Organism: Protopterus annectens; assembly: GCF_019279795.1. Classification (NCBI taxonomy): domain Eukaryota; kingdom Metazoa; phylum Chordata; order Ceratodontiformes; family Protopteridae; genus Protopterus; species Protopterus annectens. Next base: position 1,845,578,317 of record NC_056731.1, read on the forward strand.
ACATTATTTTCCTTGTATAATACAGCACCACTTGTTAGAGTGTGTTTTAATTTTGTAGGTTTGAACATTTTTCCAGTAAGCAATGAAACAAAATATATGAACCAATAAAGAAAAAAACTACCCATTACAGAACATTTAACACAAAAGGCCACTCAAACTTCTATCATGACAATCCACCAATATCAGTCAATATGCACATTATCTGCAGAAGTAAAAGTCATCTGAATAATTCCACATTAAAGAGAGCTATAACTAATGAAGAGGTTGCCACTGGCAAACAACTTTACATTTCAGTGTTTCAGGTATAAATTCAGTGCTAGCTGCCCTTGAAGAATAAACTGCCCATGTTACATTTAAAAAAATGGTAAACTGGTAATATTGCTATAGGGAATGGCTGTCAAACCGGCAATGCATTCATAGTTACTAGGCATTTCATCCAAAGGACAACACACTCAGGACTGCATCACCCCATATCCTCTTAAAGGGGGCACTGCAATATCAGTACTCCAGCTACATGTGTGGGTGTAGAGACCATAGCCTTTTGCAACAAATGCAAGTATACTACCTGTTGTGCCACTAACACTGCTTTTAAAATTTATAGCACAAATGGGCATTTGCTAAACAAAACAGTTACATATTGAAAACACTTAACTATAAGCAACAGTAAACATCTCGTCCCTTAAAACTCAACATGCCTTTAAATTGCACAGAAACTCAACATTCCTTGAAAATACACAGAAACTCAAAATTCTTTGAAAATGCACAGAAACTCAACAGCTTTTGAAAATGCATAAAAACTCAACATTCCTTAAAAATGCAATGAAACTAGACATTCTTTGAAAATGCACAGAAACTTACCATTCACTGAAAATGCATTGAAACTCAACAGTTCCTGAAATAACTCTCTGAGACAGTTTGGCAGTTGGTGTAAAGGATTCAGGCTTTAAAGTCCTGTATTCAAGGTACAGGGTTTGAATCTGAATAAGTTAACTAACCTGTCATTCCTAACTGGTGCATTTTACACACACACACACACACACACACACACACACACACACACACACACTACCTGTGTTTCACATTTGTCCAGAAAGGCAACAGTGATACACAAAGCCCAACATTTAATTCATGCTCATCTCTTAAAAGTCTGCGCTACACTCTAAAGTTTAAATGTGCATGCTTCCTTAAAAAGGAAGTATAACACATACAGAGTACATTCTTAAAAAAAGAAATGCAAGTTTTGGGGCAGCCCCCCCCCCTGGCAAGTTGCCTCCCCTCCCCTAAGCAATTGAGCCCTAGGCGACTGGCTAGGTTGCCCAGTGCTGCATCTGGCTCTGGATCCAGACTAGGTATAGGCTATCCATCGGGGACCAATCCAAAAAATAAGGATAAGTTACAAAGTTAACTTTATGCAATTCATTGAAAGCAAAACATGTGACCCAAAAGACTGATGCTGCAACACTGTAACAAAATATTGCAAATCCGTTATGTTGCCCAATATAGAATGTGATATAATCAATAGTTTAAAGTTGATATAACAAATAAATCATGTGCAGACTCAACCAAAGTAAATTAATATTCAAAACCAGAAAAATAACTAAATATGAATTCAGTTATTTAAACCAAAGAAAAAAATGATACCAGCATTGACTGTGATTGTCCAGTTGTAGACAAACATCAACTTCTTATACTAACAGTTCAACTTTCACATTGTCCACACAGTTTGTGAACCCTGAGTACAACAATTTCTGGCAAACAACTACAGGAATAAAAAAACTTTTTTATACATTTAACAATACATGGACTGGTCTGGGGATGACAGAAGAATTCATATGCAAAATTATGCAAGAAAATATAGAACACACTGTGTAATAAAGCAATCCAATTATCAGTAAGTAAACGGCAGCATACCAGTCCCTGTGATGTACTGCTCAGGATGACACAACATCAGATACTTGAAAACTCATGCTGGCACACCCTGTCTAAGCAAGAACATCAGCAGACATGAAATACACTGGCTGCTAAAACTGAAACATAACCAAGGTGTGATAAAATGCATGCATCCAACAATCATGGCCTAACCACCTGAACTAACAGCAACAGCCATGCACACCTGCTGGGACAGCAGTAAGTGTTCCATGACTAGGGTACAACTGCATGGCATGGCAGTCTGGCACATTTCCCAAACCATTCACAAGGCAAGTAACTGTTTATGGTACAACGGAATAGAGGCAGAGAAGGTCACAGGTATCTGCTAAAAATGTATAGCATCATTAAGTCTCTCATATTATAATGTGGTAGCAAAGAATAATGTTGACTATCCACAAATTATATTTACATAAACTTTGCAGCACATAGTTCCAGTGACATAAGGAATTAAGTAATTGACTCTACAGTGGTATCTTATCTGTAATTTGTCTATATCATCTTGCCACAGTCATCCCAGGAAAATTATCAACAGAAAGCTACATCAGCCCCCACACTAGAACTTCATGCATCAACATATTTCAAAAGAGTGGCACATATTTTAACAAATTCTACTTCTGAATGAAACAAACAGTTCAAAACAGAATTTAACATGATGTTTTCTTTTGGGGCAAAACATTCCCATCTTCCGAATTTGTGGACAAAACCCCTGCACACTTATTTTTAATATGATCCACTATGAAACTGCTGTATCTCAGTGAAGGGCAACACCATCCTTCAGTAACTTTATTAAAAAGAACCATTTTACACACTTTACCCTTATTGGATAACAGGTCTTTGATTATATGTCCTACTGCCCATATTCTGGCAATGTTAAAAGCAAACGAAACCCAGGAAATACAATGTGTGTGTCACAATCCAAGATAAAAAAGGCATATCAGACACTGAAAGCCTTACACAGATATTCGTGATCTAGGTTGACACAAAAACACTGCATGTTTTGAAACAGGTGCTCCAACAGTCTTAAGGCATACCAGAGGAGGTATGATCAATGACAGTTACATCTATACCACATTTGTGTCACATGGTCCCTGTCATATCCCGGACATAAGACACACACAACAGTATGAGATGCAAAAGTGAGTGTCCTGTGCAAAGTCCAGAGTTGTATTTAGATACACAGAGTTGGAATGCACCCCATGTTAAATCGATACTGCAACACTGAGGCAGCAACAAAAGTCAATACATATGACTGACTGACAAAGATTGCAGGTAATAGTAAGGACATGCAGGAAGTCCAGCAACATATGAGAAGCATCACCAACATGCATGTCCATCATATATACATATCATGAAGTTTACACAGTGCAGCTATAGCTGTCATATGAAAATAGTCCAAACAGAAATCCAGGTAATTATGTGTATCCATACATAAATGTGCATGCAATGTGTACTTACCACACATATACACAACGGTTTACTTGACAGTTAATATAAGATACCACAATGCTTTGGTTGCTGTTGACCAGTTGCACAGTAGTCAACTGTACTGTCAAAATGTGTACAACCTGGGATACTTGTGATTTTCCTACACAGGTGGTATATAAAAGGTCAACCACAGCAACCTCTAACAATCAGTACACCTACAGTCCTGACCACAGATCCTAGATGTGCAGCCCTGCTACAGTTTGTAAACATATGGTTGGAATAGCAAACCCAGCTAGAGAAACACTGCTGTTTTCTTAGTTATGGGCAAAGTAGTGGTTGCATAAATGATATAGCAAATATGAAATCCATGCACACAAGGCACAGAGATAGACATGGGATATATCATCATATTACAATATGTGTGATACTCGGTATAGCACATGTCCCTACACTGTACACAGTATAAAACAGGTGAAAATGTACACACCTGATGGCAATGTGGTAGGCAACATTTACAGAGTAACATGCCTAACATATACTTAGTAGTAAATCCAACACTAATTATGGACTCAGCCATAAAACAGCAGACTGACAGAATAAACAACAAGCAACATTAAGGAATATCACAATATTATAGAACAGAAATGTGAAGTAAAGTGCACTGGATACCGATTTAATTCAAATGTGACTGAACAAGCTCACATGCCATGTGGAACACACAGATGTTACACATGGATAAAAAGCACATTCAGACATCTATTACTAAATTTATTCTTACTGACTATGGGATAAAAACACATTTGCATACTTTGTATGGTCAGATGCTATGCAGTATGTATAATATATGTAATTGTAGGCTGCACTCATGGCCCATTGCAGAACATTCATGTCCACATGTTCCTACAAGCAGTCTTGTAGGCTAGAAATACATAATGTGCTCTTTTTTAAATATAATATATGTTGCTGTCACAGATATACACAATCAGTCTTATAATGAAGAAACCTGCTCTATGCATATGTCCATAGGAAAACTACCTAATAAATGTCTCAGTGTATATGACATTTGCAAGCCATAGTAACAGACATGTAAGCATAGCAGTTGATTTCCATTCACATCAGTGTATAAGGAGACATGGTCATACCCACTAACACCTGAAATCATTTTTACCATGTACACAGCCCATGCTCATGGTGCATTAAATGCACACAATGACTTACTGACAGTGACAAAAGAGACCATGGATATTACCTGTACATGCATGAGGTGCCATAAGTGTAATGGTGTACAAGAAACTTCATTGTGTTTTGTACGTCAAGTGTGCACCCTATACATGATGCATATGCAGACATAACAGTCACCTGTATGTGATGTAATAGTGGTGAGAAATTCACATGTTCCATTCACCTTCTATTCCACATATGAAAATGGGGACTCAAATGATAGAAAATGAAATGGGCACTTGTACAGTAAACAAGAAAAAGATATGTGAGGATAACTGGGGTGGAAAGTGCATATGTTTCAATGCATTCAACAGCAAGATAGTTATACTTTTGTGGGTGTAGAACCCCTTGATTTTTTTTAAGATACAGCCTTGAGGGAATGGTGCACAGCACTGTGAGGTATATGTATGGTAATGCACACTGGGATGGAGAGTTCGTGGATGTGTATATAAGTGCAATCCAGACAGATGCTGCAGATGTACATAATACAGTAAGGCAAATAATTGGTAGGGTGGTCAGCAACTGGCATGTAGCATAGCCCTTGATGGACTTGGAAGTGGAGGTGAGCAAGTCTCTACTCTGGATATGGAAGTGATGCATGTGAAAGTGAATGGGCTGGAAGTGGATAAAGGTACATTAACATTAGATGAGGGAGATACCCTATGAAGGACTGCTCTGCGTATATTGGACAGTGAATACTGATGCTATAGTTAACTATTAAACACAGGAATCCTTGATAGCATGTCACTTAGCAGATCTAGTTGTGCTTCTAATCTCACTGGATCCCTCAGGTTGAGAATAGAGGCCCAGTCTAGTAGACCATTAAGGAGCCTAACCTAAATTTCCAACTAAGCACTGTCTGGTTAAGTGACTTGCTTAAGGTCACACAGTAGGCAAATAAAGACTGAGGGATTTGTACATGTCAATAGACATCCATGATAGTCAGAATGGGGCTAGTGATTTCCCTGCATGTGACACAGAAGGTCCACAGCAGCAAAGGACATAATGTTGCAGGCTCTGATAGGCACAACAGTGATGGGGTTGAAATGTAGTAATCCTAAGCCACAGCAGATAAGTCTCTAGAGAGTCATCAGATGGATGTTTGCATCTGCATACATGGGAGGGAGATGATATGCAAATGTGTTGTACACAGTGTGGGTATGGACTTCACTGAAACAGTGGGTTAAACTGCCTAGTATAAAGGGTAACAGCATGTCAAATCATGATATTATGATTCTTAAACTGCATGACTACCAAATTTGGTATGCTGACAGCACTCACACATATGAACAACAGTGTCAGGACATTGTCAGCACTGTCCAGTGTTTTTCAGCACATAAAGGGTCACACAGGATATTTCAGAATGGTTGAGGCCATTCCGGCTCTTCAGTGAGCAATATGGAACTCTTTAGTGTATTGACAAAGGTGAGTTGACCCCTTTCCTGACTGGTAACAAACATTGCCTTTATAGCTAGCCACACAGATGGCACAAGATGTGACAGTGGCAGTGTAGATTGATAAACAATGGACCTAGCACATGAGATGCTGCTAATGTTCCAATGTGCATTACACAAATATGGCTTTTCTGGGCTGAGTATGTGCCATGGTGGATACTGAGACATGCAGCTGTCTTCTATCATCCCCAGCTAACTATGTCTGTGCTGCCAATAGGTCTGCATTACTCAGTGAGTCTAGGGCACAGGGGGAGTGATAACAGCTGGCAATATTTAGGACCATCTAGCACAAGAGTTCTACTGACACAGGTTGCTCATATGAATATGTCTGTCTCTGCACTCCTATTATAACACATTGTAGAAACCCAGTCTGTGTGCTTGTTGTTGTCAGCGTGAAAGGATGAATTTACCACCATGCTTACAGGTGGTGACTTAAGTATTGACACATACAGGTGCTCATCAGCAGAGATCAGCTTCTACATGTACTTCTCAGTGTCTTCTAGACTGTATTTCTATATATGAGGTTGTGGAATCTTCACGGGTGGGCCTTTCTTTGCAGCACCCAACATTCCCCAAACTTTCTTGTGCTCAAATGCATTCCAGAGCCATAAGTTCATAGGTGATTACTAGACTAATGACCCCAGAAGGCTTTTTTATGCATAGCCATGTTTCCCATATGTATATTTTAAATGATATAGGTGGGCTTGGGCATGAGTGGCCAAGCATTTTCAGGCTGCACCAGACCATGAGTAAATTTCCAATTCCCTATCCAGTGGTCCAAGTTATGACTGAATTACATTATAGAAGAACTTCTTTACATGGATGGAAAGCTCTGAGATATATAATTTCCCCTTCAACATGTCCAGTTTATGTTTCAGACAAAGTTTTGTGGATGTGCAACAGGTCCATCAGAGTGGGAACAGTTGATGCTTTGTAGTACAGGCATAGATCACTTCTTGGCATAGGAGAATGAGTACAGATATATGGCTTTGAGGTGGTCTGCATAACACATGTTTATGCCCTGGATTCTTTTTGTGAAAAACCTCTGTGAACACTATAGATGTTGCATATGCCTAATCATGTGCTAATGAAAGGAGCATTGTACTCAATGATTGGTCTGATGAGGGCTGAATGCAAGGGAAAATTGATATCCTTAGACTTAGATGCCATACCATTTGCTTATGCGTTTTGCAACATCGAATGATTTCCTTACAACCATAAATACATGCATGTTAAAGGTCAGGTAATTGTCTACATGTGTTCCTAAGATCCTGACCATTGGGTTTGCTGTTAGAGGTGTATTATCACTGTGGTAGTTTCCAGGTATAGCCGTCTTGCCAAAGGATACTATTATGCATTTCTTAGCATTGTGTTTTAGCACCAGATATTGGTCTGTGTCAGGCCTTCTTGGGGGATATTTGTGCCTTTGGGAGATTCTTTGACTATTCCTAGTTGTAATTATTTGCAGACTTTTTCAGCTAGAGACCCTTGATGTTGGCCTTGATTTCAGAAAAGCAGATGCCAAAAAAATGGCAGCCCCAGCACCAAGCTTTGAAGAACTCCATTAGTTACTGGCCTTTTTGTGGAGTTAGAGTCCCCTATCATAACTTCCTGTATCCTATCTTTGAGCCAGGTGGCTATTGAGAGGGTGACATAGGGGTTTATACGTAATTTTGTAACATTGTCTACAAAGCTAAAGTGGATATTCTGTTAAATGTTTTGTCTAGGTCAAGGTAGGCACTATGCACCCTTTTGTCTTCATCCTTTGCTTTGGTGAACTTCTCAAAGGCATGACCTACCTATGACAGAACCAAACTGGGTTGGATCCAGTGTCTGAAAGTTTCCTATGTCATTGGTTACCATTTCCTTGATAATTCTTTCCATGGCTTTGCATATGCGTCTAGTCAGACTTACGTATCTGTATTCACCTCGGTCCATAAACAATCTGTACTTGTGCAGAGAGATGGCAGTTGCAGTCCTCCATTCACTTGGTAGGACTCTCTGGATACTATAGTTAAACAGAATCTAGTGGCCCTGATAGGTCATGTTTCATGCTATTAAGGCAGCATTCTGAGATATTATCATCAATGCAGTGTTCTTGGCCTCAGAGAGTGCATTGCGGACCTATTCCACTATCGATAGTTGGTGGAGTTATGGTTGAGGGTATTTCCTGATGGGTGTAAAACTGGATCTAAATTTGTCAGCCAGTAGATTTGCTATATCTTCTGGATCAGGATGGTTGGCGCCATTTACAAAACATTCAGCACATTGTTATGTATTGCCTTTGAAACTGCAGATGCAGTAGAAGAATGCCTTATAATTGTCCTTGGCCTGCAAGGCATTTACACTAGAATTTAACAAATACATAAACAGAAAACTTGACATAACATATTTGCAAGTAAAATCTAATAACTGAATATCAAAAAAAGAAAAAGACAGAGAGGAGTTGCAGAACATATTTTTGTGTACAGCAGTTAAGCTGGTGAGACAGTGAATTTATACAGAAATGTATCACATTTTTATCCACACATTGTTTTTGTAATACAAGAAGGTAATGGATTATAGTGCAGGAGGTTTTGCTTAGTAAAACACTATTGCTACTCAATACCAGTATCCCTTATTGTGGGAATATTACACCCATGCTTTTGTAGACTTATTTTCTCTATAGATTATTTTGTGAGGTTTTGGTTTTATACTCAGTTTTGCTTTCTCACACACACACACACACACACACACACACACACACACACACACACACACACACACACACACAGCCACACACACACACACGTGCGTGCATGCACATACGAATCACGCACAGGAACTAAAATAGAATTCTGGAGACAGGCTTTGTTTCTCAAAGAGGGGAGCTGAGTTCAGGTAAATGTGAAGATCATTCCAGTCCATTCTGCAGGATTATTACTTATTTTATTCTTTTCTCCAGGCAATTAATTTTAGCTGTTATCAGATGTGTAATATCCATTAAGTGGAAATGTCTACTTTTAGGAAAACTCTGCGAACAATGTGGAGATCAAATAATTTGTGCAGAATCACAATGCATGTGAGTCAAAATTTTGAGAATGAAACCAATATCTACCCGATGCATCAAACTCATTCACAAACTGTTATTGCGACGTGCAGGCCATAGTGCTAGGTCTTAGTTAATGATTGTTGTATACTTCAGAAATAGCAACAGAGGAAGCTATTTAGTATTAAATGCCAGCTAATTATATATTCCATTCATATCCTGCTCAAGTAGGCTAGGAAAACAGGAACCCAATGAGAGTCACAGAGTCTGAAAAGAAGGGTTTGTTTTAGTAAACAAAATGGGCTTCCTTTGTGATCTCAAGGTCAAAATAAAATAATTGTGGGAACAAACTAAAAATTCTGAGAAGAATGGCTGAGAAGTATCAGAATTCTTGGCATATAGCTGCAAACATTAGGCTGGTATGGAGTATTTAAGCAATAACTCACGCCTGGGTGTGGGTAATGCTGGATTTACCCACGGTTGGTGTGGTTTGGTCACAAGGGTGAAGCTCGAGTGGCCAAACAAAGACAACCTTGGGTAAATCCAGCATTACCCACACCCAGAAGTGGGTTATTGCAATTATACAATGACATTATTTAAGAAAAAAAATACTTACTTTTCTTAAATAATGGCATTGTATAATGCCTCCGTGCTGCCCTTCCACAGCTGTCCAGTATTCTGCGGCAGTTCTGATGTACTGCACATGCATATGCTTACGCAGTACATCAGAGCTGTGTGTGGAAGCAACGGAGAAAGGAAGATCTCCGTTGCTTTTTAAAAGTGCCTCGCTATGTTAAAAAAGTTTAATATAGCAAGATAGCTTTAAAAAAAGCAGCAGAGATCTTCCTTCGTTTAACATAGCGAGACAGCTTTAAAAAAAGCAACGGAGAAAGGAAGATCTCCATTGCTTTTTTTAAGCTATCTCGCTATGTTAAACCTGTTTAACATAGCGAGATTACAGCAATGGAGCTCTTCCATTCTCTGTTGCTGTCTAAAAAAAAAGACTTATATTAATAGAAAAAGTCCGGGTGACCGGACCTTTTTCCATTAGTATAAGTCTGATTTACAACGGGCACGCTGACCAATCAGCGTGCACGTTTTGGAATATTGATGGGGGTCACTGTATAATCTTCAATTGACAATTTTATCATCAGCAACACGTTTTAAGTGTTGCTTAAATGTTTGACACCATTGTAACCAAATTGCGCATTGAGGGCTATAGGAACAGTAACAGGCTCTGAATGATTTTTATTTTGCACAGCTGAAACATCAGATATATTACAGATACACATATATACTTCCAGGTTTAAAAAGGTGGCCTTAAATGGGTATCACATTCTCTACCTACAGCTCAGAAAACAATTAAGGTGCAAACATTGTGAGAACTTGTCACATAAACAAAGAAGAAAGAAAATAACTAATATGACTCTACCTGTACTACAAAAGAAGATCAGATGCTATGAAGTAGAAAATATAGTAGGGAGATATTTAAACTTTCATCTTTAAAGACTTCAGAAACCAAACTCTAGACAAGCCCTGGATTCCATTAACTTTGGGCTGTGGTGCAGTGTATTCCTTTTTGAAAAGGTGACATTGTTCGAAAGGCATGACAATGTCAGGACCGTGCATAAAGATGAGCCAGTGTAATGAAAAGGTGGTTTGGCACCTATGTCTCTAATGGACACATGCAACCTGTAAATGGTTCATATGCCAGGCCTCTGCTTATAAATGTTTCATCTCCCAAAACCCTGCTTACACTTAACAAGGGTACCAGAACTTGTCAGAGTTTTGGAATGTATGGCTAGGCTTAAAAAGGCCCTTCTGGTCATTAAGCTAGTAAACACCTATGAACCTATAAGACCCTGTCTGCATGCTCTGTTGAAAGGTGTACATGTTATTGTTGACCAACAACTTGTATCAGACATCTCCTGCCTTGTAAATGCATAGTCCCCCCCCCCCCAAACAATCTCCTTATATTAGTGCAAGATAATGTGATTCCATAACATGCAATACTTGTCAACTTATATAAGAAATAAATAATGGGGAACAAGGCTCAAAAATAGGGACGGATTTTAAATATTACTCGTTTAAACTTAAAAAGTTGCTAGAATAACAGCTTTTGTGTTAGCATGCATTTTTTAAAGGGTATTAAGTCTGAAACTCAAATGTATGTCATTATTTAATGACTTCAGTCCTCACTGCTTTACCTGAAAATCCCAAATTTTATGTGGAAAAGACAAAGAAATATGAGGTAAAAATCTGGACATTCTGTGAAAATATGGACAATTCAGTGGTAGAAGTACCTTAACCCAAAGTATCAAATCATATCACAGGACAGGAGGCACTAAGGAAAACATGGTAGAGTAGAGGGTGTAAGACTGGATCCTAAAAGCAACAAGATACAAACATTGATTCCACAGTCTATAAGAGGGACACTGTCCTTTGAAGGGAATAGAACCACTGACATTACAACAGGATGTTATGTACTATATATTACTTATTGTAAGGAAGTCAAGAGAGAAAGGAAGACAGGCAGAGAGAGAGAGGTGGGAAAAGTGATAACGTGGGCAGTGATATTTACCACCATGAAATACTGATGTATCTATTATGCACTCTGCAGGAGTACCTGACATCTATCAAGTATGACTATCCATACCACCAACAAGAGATATGCAGCTGAGCATTAGGTTGTAGGGGACAACAGTACTTGAAAGCAGAGATAATGTAATACATTGTGCGACACGGCAACAGGAAACTTGAGACTACAGATGTCAGTCTATATCCATGTATAAGGAGAGATATTAAGAAATCACAAGATAACAGAAGTAGTGTGAACATTATGAGAAACATAAAAAGAGTACGGATCTAGTTAGTGCTTTAAGACATGGGAGTACAACCTATAGGTAGATACCCAAGTATGTAACTCTATTCACTATATACAGAGGTACACCCAGGCACAACATATTACAATACATCTTTACACCTAACATCTTCTGCATGCAGTTTGCTATAAACCTGCACATAGTAGGCTAATTTTGATATCTAATAATGTTTCATATAAATGGCTTCTGTATATCTATGATGTTTTACTTGCCTTGATTTTTAAGCTCTGTGTTGCTGAAGTACAGCCAAAGAATCCAATTATGCTGTACTGACAAAGTTTAAAAAAGTCAGAAACATGCATGCCGAGAGCTAGTAGGGTTTGGCTTTATTGGCCTAAATGTATCCATAAAGACATAAAAGCAAAAAGACATTGGCATTCAGAAGCCATGTAGGTGAAACACTGGTACATCTTTAAGGGGTCATTTACATATATTCTATGGGCCTCCGTTATAGGGTGCTTAAGGTATTACATAGTGAATACTCTTAACTTGACAAGGTCGTTTATGCAGATTTTACTGAATGGTTTGCCTGTGTGACCTTTGTACCATTTAGTTTGGATGTTATGAGAGATATGTTGCATGTTTCCTAATGTTTATAGACATCAGGCTTGATTTCAAGCTATGTGTTTCCAAAAGGATAGCCAAACAATCCACTTATGCTACACTGACGATATAAAAAATAAATAAATAAATAAAAGTCTGAGGGAAGCATGTCTACTGCTAGTGGGTTTGGCTTTATTGGCCTGAATGTACCCATAAAGACTTAAAAAGTAAAACGTCATAGGCATTAGAAGTCATGCATCTGAAACACTGGTTTGTTCTCTAGGAGTCATCTGCATATATCTCATTAGCCTCCACTACAAGAAGTTTAAGGTAATACACAGCTGTGCCCCCCACACCCCCTGCTAATTATATTTACAAACTCAAGATACAGTGAGGAAAAGGGTAAATTTCCTGATCCCCACTGTAGTGCGATCTCCAATCAAAACGTCAAATCCAGAACAGCGAATGCACACTAGCATTCGCTGTTGTGGATACAAACATTTATGAATCAACATTACAAAACCTTGGAACCATGACATTCAACCTTCCAAAGTTCACATAACTGTTGTGCGAGATTGTGATGGTAAACTGTTTAACACAATGTCAAGTCATGTATATGTAAACCTTGTATTTGTAATTATAATCATTATTACATGTTAAATGCAAAGCTTTTCTCCCTGGGCCTCCACTGAAAAAGTCTTTTTGTCCAGTTGCCTTTCTCAGTAATTAAATGTAAAATAAAATAAATAAATAAATAACTATATATATATATATATATATATATATATATATATATATATATATATACACACACACACACACACACATATATATATATATCATATATATTATGCATTTTATATAAATATATATATATATATATATATATATATATAGCATAATAGCATAATATATATGATTGAGCATGTGAGTATATGCGTGTTTGTGTGTGGGTATATGTGCATATAGTATATGATGTGTTTTTTAAGGTAGATAGATAATATTTCACACAATCCAGAACAACGCTTAAGTTCAGAAACGTTCAGCTCATAACTGGTACCTTTTGGACTTTCATAGTTTTTATCACTTTCAAAGATCAGAAAAGTTGTATCTATAAGTCCAGATGTCTTAAACAAAACAACAGTCTATGTTTGTAATAAACTGCTCGGTCTTACACACACACACACACACACACACACACACACACACACACACACACACACACACACACACACACACACACACACACACACACACACACACACACTGTGACACACATTCAAACTACTTACCTTTCCTCATCACCTTCTTGGCCATTCCAGATGGACCACTTCCTCAAACAGCTACTGTAATGCACAAAAAGTACAACATTTAATTATGTTTTATGTTTTACACTCCCGGAAAACTCCGACTTCAGATCATCACTTTCTGTTTCTCTCACCCTTCATTTACATACAAACTTGTTGGATTGTCCTTCGTAAGCCTAATCCTGCATGTTTAGTTATGTGCCTTTATAGGGCCATTAAAGAGTAGTTCTCTAGTTCTCATTCTGCAAGTCTCCAAGCTACCATGGTAAAAGCAGTGCACTGGTCAGGATAAAGGGGCTAATATCAATGCTTTAAAAAAAGGGTAGGACACCTGTGTTTTTTGTTCTCATTTTCATTTGATGCCTGTTTAAAACTAATTTGTTTTAAAGTTCTGTGTCCATAATGCAGTATTTAATAGGAAATCTGAATGCCCTAGCAAAGGTATAAGCAGATGATGTACTGACTAGTATGTTAGTTATTTGTACATAACCAGAATTCTAATCAGGTACTGCACTAAAATAGAAAAAAATTCCCCTTAAGCATACAATATATGAGGCAGTTATATCATGCTGAGCAGACCATAGGAGTACAATAAGGACCATACAAATATCAAAAGTAACCATCAATCAATGGCACAGAATTTGAAGTGAGAAGCAGTAATATGTATGGGAAATGAAGTTCTCAACAAAGCATTAGATAACTGAGGAGCAGATGAAGTTCTTTTTCTATCGGATTGCTTTGGCAAGTACATCAATTATTGTGGCAAACATTTCAAGAGAGATGCAAGCTTATCACACAAGCACTTTCATAATTGTTTCCCTTTTTAATTTCTCTAAATCTTTTGGGTTTCTAATACCATGATGGGACTGGACCACATTCCTAAGTCAAAGTACGATTAAAGTTCATGAAATTAGTTTCACTCTTTGATGTCAGCCAAACGTGTCCTTTGCAGCACCCGCAATGTGCCCAGTAATAACTCCTTCTGCAATTCATACGGAGTTACATGTATTGGTAACATATCTAAATATGACTGTAGACTCTTTTTTTATAAGACCTGTTGCTCCTACTACTATTGGAACTATATGGGTGTCTTTCTTACACATTGCTCTTTTTTTCTACTTTCAAATCCTGATATTTTATGACTTTGTGTCTCTCCATATGCAGGACACTGTAGTCACTGGGTGTGGTGACTTCAGTGATCAATGCTACTTTTGTCTTCTTTTCTTGGACCACTATATCTGGTTTTCTACCATCTATCTTTTGAATTGTTGGTAATGGATGATCCCATGTGATGTAGACTTCATCATTTTCTATGATGCTTTGTGGCTCATGTTTCCAGTGTTTTTCAGCCACTTCAATACCATAATGTTTGCACAATCCTCAGTACAACAGTCTTGCCACATTATTATGCCTTTCAATATACAGTCCTTCTGCCATTAGTATGTCACAACCAGCAACAAGCTGTGCAACTGTTTCCAATTCTGTTTTACAAAACCTACATTTGTCTGTTTCTCCAAAATGTTCAATGGACTTTGTAAACCAACCTGTACTTAGCCCACTATCTTGTGCCACCAATATTAACCTTTCATTTCTTGGTTTGAATTCGCCTCTCCTTAACCATTCCTGCATTCATTTCTGATCGACATGAGATTCTTCCAGAAGTTTTCTACACTTGCAACTACATTTATGCATTTTCTACATTTCTTGCCTTCTCACCTGGTCCTTCACCTTATATTTTTTATTTTGTTTTTTGAACATTCAGTTCCTGCCTAGTTTTTCGATTTGTGGTTTGATTTCCATTCCTGCTTGACTCTGATATGCTTCTGCTAACCTAAACAGGGAAGTCACCTTAGATTTATTCTCCTCATGTTTCAAAACTGTCACCCTGGAATATCCCCCTTTGAATTTTTATTCCTGGAATAATAATTAGTCCTTTATCATGGCTTAACTGCAAAGTGGTTTGCCACTGTTTCAAGGTCACTGTAATGTAGTCAATCAGTGTAGAGTGTATCTTTTACATTTTTATCCATGAATGTGGGATACTATAGGTTCATAGGTTCATAGATTGGTACTAGGCTATCTGCTCGAAGGCATTTATAAGCCTAGTCGGAATGTGTTGGCTTTCACCACCCCCTTAGATTAGTTCCCTGTGCCTCTGTCCAGCAGAGCCATTGAAGTGATCCCTGGGGTAAACTTTCTGTTTCCCATCCACTCATCAAGGTTTCTCTTGAAGAGGGTTAGCGAGGAGCTTTGCCTAATGTAGATTGGAATCTTGTTCCAGAGCATGGGAAGTCTCTGGGACAGGAATCTATCCCTCCAGCACGTCCTATTTATTGTTGTGGTGAGGTTTAGATCCCTGGAGCATGTGGCTTGAGGGGATATGGTTTTCTTTAGTTGGAGGATGTCCATCAATTTTGGGTTGGACATGGCCTTGTATGTCAGGCAGAGATCACCTCTGAGTAGGTGGTATGCAACCGAGTACAGCTGGAGTTTCTTCAGTCGAGCTGCATAGGGCATCTGCTTGAGGCCAGTGATCCTCTTGGTGAGGTACTTCTGTGGTCTTTCCAGTTGTTGCAGATGTCTTGTAAGGTTCATCCCAAATGGGGCATTGTTCTCTATGATGGGTCTGATGACTGATGCATAGAGGGGCCCAATGACCTCTTTTGATCTGGATGCAAACCCTTTTGTGATTAGGTGGGCCACATAGAAGGATTTTCTAACCACTCTGGCAATGTGATTATCAAAGGAGAGATTACTATCTACTTGGGTCCCCAGATCCCTTATTACGTCTTCCATATTTAGGGGGCTACCACCTATGTGGTAGTTTGTGGGTACTTTGTTTTTTCCAAAGGGGATGACTATGCACTTTTTGGCATTTAGCTTGAGGCCATGGTTTTGACACCAGGTATCTGTCTCAGTGAGACCCTTTTGGAGGATGTCTGTGTCAGCCTGAGAGTCAATTATAGCCCCTAGTTTGCAGTCATCTGTGAACTTGGTCAGCCATAGTCCCCCTGTGGTTGCCTGTACCTCTGAGAAGTATATGCTGAACAGTAGTGGGTCCTAGGACTGAGCCCTGGGGAACTCCACTTGTAACTGGTTTAGAGTCAGACATAGCTCTCACAACTCTTACCATGTGGGTTCTGTCCGTGAGCCAGTTGGCAACCCATCTCATGACGTAGGGGTTTATGTTCAGGCTGGTGAGCTTGTCTATAATACCTGAGTGGGGAATGGTGTCAAAGGCCTTTGCGAGGTCTAGGTAGGCTGTGTGGACCTCCTTTCTCTCGTCTATAGCCTTGATAACTGTCTCAAAGAAGCCCACCAGGTTTAGGAGGCATGATCTGCCCTTAACAAAGCCGAACTGGGCAGGGTCCAGTGTTTGGAGGTTTCCAATGTCTCTGTTAATGAGATCCATGATGATACGCTCCATAGCTTTGCAGACCAAGCTAGTCAGGCTTATACGGCGATAGTTCCCGGGGTTCTTTGTGGCTCCACCTTTGTGGAGTGGAATAACTGTTGCTGTGCGCCACTCTGTGGGCACGTAGGCTGTGGAGAGGCTGAGTTTAAACAGTGTGGTTAGGTGAGGGGTTAGTTCATCTTTGGGCTCGTGTAGGATGCAGCCTGGGACACCATCTGGTCCCATTGATGCTGTATTTTTGGCTTTGGAGAGGGCTGTTTTAACCTGTCTGTGATTTCAGGGGCACTACATTCTTCTGGTATAGTTATGGGCCCTTTTGGGGGTGAGAGGGGGGTGAAGTTTGCACTGAAAATGTCTGCCAGGATGTTGGCTATATCGGTTGGTTCAGTGTATTTTGTGCCACTCTGCACTAACTCCGAGCAGATCTGAGAATTGCCACTTAGATTCTTGACATAGCTAAAGAATGCCTTGTGGTTATCTCTGGAGTCCATGGCATTTTTTCTTTCGAAGCTAGTCTTGGATGATTTTATGAGGGAACATAGTTTCTTGCTGATACTGATCAGGGATTTCTTCCCTTCTTGGGATTTTACTTTTTTCTGTACTAGTTTCCTCCTTCTATTGATAGCTTGTTTATGGCAGGGGTCCACCAGACTAGTTTCCTTTTCTTGGAGGAGTGAGTCTTGGATTTGTTTGGGATAGCACGATCCATGCATTCTTGTAGGTGCCCGTAGAGTGCATTAGTAAAGGATTTTGCAGCTTGGACAATGTTATCCTTTAGCATGGAGGCTTTGAAACTTCCCACCTCGGTCTTAAGTAACGTGAAGTTTGCTTTTGAAAAGTTTTTCACAGTGGTTTCTTTGACCGGGGTGGTGGTGGAATGTGTATATCCAGAGTGATTAGTTTATGGTCAGATCTAACCAGCGAAGGGTTGACCTCCAGTGTGGAACACTGGTCGCCCATGTTGGTGGTCAAATGCTTTTTTGTAGTTAATCCATGCCATACTTAAATTATTCTCCTTTTTACAGTTCTCCACTATGACTTTATTTAACAGCAAATGATCCTTTGTTCCATATGACTTTCCTTTATTGCTCTTTTGTTCTACTGCCATAATTGAGTTTTCTTCTAAAAGACTATAGACTCTGTCGGCATCAATTCCAGTGTATAGTTTATACATTATTGAAAGGCAAGTTATTGATCTATAATTTTTAGGGTAGCTTGCAGATTTACTCTTAAGTAACAGCATTGTTTTTCCTGTTGTTAGCCAGGCTGGTGTCTGTTCAGGGTGCCCATATAAATAGTTCTTACTCATGACTAAATCTTCATACAAAGATGTTAATACTTCTAACCAGAAGTTAGGTACTGCATCTGGGCCTGGGGTTTTCCAATTTGAGGCTTTTCTTAACTATGTTTCAATCTCTCTGGCTGTTACTTCATCCCATTTCATATCCTATATCTTTAAACTTTATTCTTTCTTTTACTTCTTCTATCCATTTAGCATCTTTGTTATGTCCCACAGGATCTTCATAGATACTTCTCAAAAATGTATCTACTTCTTTTTTGGTGGTCTTTCAATTCCTTTTACCTTGTTTCCCAATTCTCTACAAAACTTTTTTGGGTCAACAATAAATTGCTTATTTTGTACTTTTCCTTTATATTTATCTGAGTATCTTCTAAGTTTTTCTGCCTGTACTGAGATTTTTAGTTTGCTATTTGCGATAGTGCATGATAGATCCTGATCTGTTCTAATACCACACATTGCTTTTATCACATCTATCTTTATAAGCATTTTTGTTGATCTGTTCCCTATTCTTTACTCTTCTAACAGTGACACTTCTTGTCTTAGTTGCTTTATAGTTTTGTCTGTTTGATACTTCCATGATGGTATTCGATTTCTCCCCTTTCTCTCCCTCACTACCCTGTGTTCTTGTGGTAGAACATTATCAGTTATTAATTTAGCTGCACAGTAATTTATCCTGTTTACTTCTGTTATATCGCATGGATCTTTATGAACAGTCCTAATTATTGTGCTTGTTTGTTTTATCAAACATCTGACTTATTGGGTTTTATTGACCTTCTGCAGTCTAGTTCTTTCATTGATCTTAATATGTCTGTCTATCTCTATTAAGTCAAGCAACTCCTCTTAGCTCATTTTCTTCTAAACCAAGGGCACATTTTTTGTTTTCCATTTCTTGCAGACATTCTATAGAAAGTTCTCTTGCATCTTCCTGTGGCACATTCTCTTCAATTTCCTCTTGTGCCATACATTGCTCTGTCATATGAGAACTCACTGGCCTATCACTCCTCAATATTAACTGTGTCAGTTTCTACATGTCTCCTGTTCCTTCCCTTGCCTTCCAGCATCAAGTGAAAGTTTATACTCGTTTCCTGTGGAAGGCTCTAAAATATCTTAATATGGCACCTGACCAATTACTTCCCATTCTACTGGTTTCCTCTTAATTTGGGGTTCCATTGCTCTATCCTTTTGTTTCCCCATTAAATTCATCTCATGTACCTTCTGACAACTATAATCACCCATTTCCTAAACACAAGGATGATACTGCAAATCTATATTAGTATCGCTGTTTCTACTTATATATTCTTATCACATTGTATTCATCTGCCATCCTTTCATACCTCTTCAATGGCTCACCCCCTTTAAACCACTCCTCAGACAGCACCTAACATTTGTAATATTACCTATATCCATCTCCATAACCTCACATCCATAATAAGTCACTTATAACATGCATAACGAAGCTCAGAATGAAACTTAAACCAAAGGCATACCAATACCATTTACATTCACTTCCTCTAAAAGAACTACATCCACCAAAACATCTAACCCCTATTAACAACTGTACCTCTTCCAACAATCTAGTGCCTTACCACTCATCTAGAGACAGCACAACTTGCATGCAAATGCTGCACACATCAAAAAATATCAAAAAACATACAATTGAAAAAGAAACACTAAACAAACATGTAACACCAAAGAAGTGTTTTTGTAGGGGTTCAAGCCACCTTGCATACCCTACGTGCCCACCATACCCCCTACTACTTAAATATAGCAACTGTGACATTACACCACAGCAGAGAAAGGGCAACCATGAGTTTGTACAAACACATACTGGCATCCTACAATTGCCTGAATAGTCTATATTTTATGCCGCTAATTTCTACCATTTGATAACATAACCTTTTGACCATTTAAATATAACCCATAAATATCTGTCTATCTGTCTATCTATAGATATACATATATACATATGAGAGCAATGTGTCTGATCACTTGTTTGTTACAATGACTGTTTAATAAGGAAGATTGTTTTGTCAAACTGCCGGTTCATCGCAGGATGCTTGCATTTGCTTTGCTGGATTACTACACAGTGAGGAGTAGGATTTTTCCCTTCCCAATCTTTTATGATGTTGGAGTTGGTGTATATAATCAGCATGGGGTGTGGGGGTGCTTGCCCCTGCATAAGACCTTCTTTCTTTTTTTTTTCTTTTCAATTAATTGAGTTTCAACCATCGTGGTTGATGTAGTGTATGCCAATTTACAGAGTTGGTAAGGCAGTGAAGCATAATCATTTATACATATACCATAGACGTGTGACAAATGCAGCATGCATAGTCATCAAGAAGTCATATTCTTGGAAAAATCTGGTAATGTGGACTGGGATGCATTGGAGCATCAGGCTAGGACCCACCTATAACTCTTAAACATTATGATCAATATGATCTTGCATTATTAAGACAGTTAGAAGATATTCTTTATAATAAAAAAGTGGTTTAAAGAACAAAACTTTTATTTAAACCACATAACTCTAGCATTTTGGCTGTCTGCCTTAGTGGGGAATAAAATCAATGCAAGAAACAAATCCTTATAATAAAATCAATTTATAAAAACAAACTAGTAGAGACACACTATCAATTATTCAATAAAAAGGCACCAATCAAACTCACTTTACTGATTTAAGAACTAATTCCACTCAGTTTCACTATTTAATCCTATTTGGTTTTAATGCATTGAATTTTAATATATGCATTTTTCTTTAAAAGCAAATCTACCTCCATTGCCAATACCTTTTGTAGCATTTTTGCCTTCAAATTGCTATAACCACTAACATGTACCATTTTAAAATGCAGTGCCAGGTTCCTTTTTCCCTTATTGTTCTTGATGTTCCTGACATGCTGCTGTAGCCCAACCTTAAATTTCCATTTCATTATACCTATAAAAAACAGCTTATAGGAACATGTCATGGCATAAACAACTTCATCAGTATTGCATTCAAATTCTTCTTTCACTTTGAATTTACATCCATTAATATCAGTAAAACTTTGACAGCTCAGACTACATATATTACACCAGCCACAGTGGAAAAAATGACTGTGGCTCACTATATGCCTTTTTAAAAAAAACATATCTGATTTTATAAAATGACTATGCACAGCACAACCAGTAATATTTCTGGCTCCTTTATAAGAATTTTGATAACTTTTTTTCATAAAGATTTGTCCTTAGCAGTATTCTCCAGTCCCTTTAAACCAACTATAATAACTTATCTGAAAGCAAGTGAGGTTGTTAAAAAATGCACATCTTTTTTTTTTCAGAATACATATTTCCTTTTAAACTAAATTTATCCATACATAATTGATTCATTTGAAAGGCTTCTTGTCCCTCCCATAAGCAAATCCTATGCGGATGAACATATTCCTGATGTTATAAATTTCATCCTAAATCTGTGCTGCAGACACTCCTGGCATGCAGCAGTTCTTCATAAGATAATGAGGATATTAAATGTGGTGTATACAAGCTTTCATCATATAAGAAACTATCAATAGCTATGGGCTTTTTATGCAAATGTAGTCTGATATTTTCACCAGGGATCCCACAGGTGTGAGTCTGCTACAACTGCCCAAGTCTCAGGCAGTCAAGGATCCCTGTCTTACAGCCAAGGACTCGTTCATCTTCAGGCTCACACAATCTGCATCTCATGCACTCCTGTGAGCTAGAAATCACCTTGTTATTTTCATCTTCTAATGAGTTTTGACATATATTAAAATACTGTGGCATATTCATTATTACTACTTTTTTTTCACCATTGCCCGAGGGCTTATGGGTTCATAGGTAAATACTAGGCTAACAATCACTGGGGCCTTTTTAAGCTTAGCCATGCATCCCAAATCTCTGACAAGTTCTGGTACACTTACTAGTGTAACCAGAAGCTTGGGAGAAGAAACATTTACAACCAGGGAGGTGGGAGATGAACTGTTTACAGGCTGACTGTGTCCATCAGACACATAGATGCCACAGCAGGGGTGAATTTCCCATTCCAAATCCGGTTATCCATGTTGCACTTGAACTGGGTTAGGGAGGAACTCTGCTTCACATGGATAGTGAGCCTGTTCCAGAGAAGGGATAATTATGAAATTTTTATTATGTGATGGACCCTGCAATGGCTTCAGTTCTTCTTTTGTGATGTTGTAGTTAATCTCCTTTCTGTATTCATATATTCATTCTATAACTCCTTGATATCAAAATTCAGCATGCTCAAAAAATATTATTTAATTGGAAAAGGGTGGCATAAAACTGCTCTTATTCTGAATGAATTTCAAACTAAATTAGCAATAAACATTTGCAACATCTTCTGAGGTTGAGTAGCAATTAAATAATTTTCTATATTGCTACTCAAACTAGTAGTTAAACAGATATGATTTGATTTTATGAACAGCAGCCTTCTGAAGATCACAGCTGTAAAGCAAACTGTCTGAATGGAAAATTCTCTGAACTCACAAAAATGTGTTTATTTTCTGTGGCTTGCTTTGTCCACCAAACACCTGCATGCAGGGAGAGACCTACTGTACCCTTCTTAATTATAATCAACAGAGGTCACTGAATCTCAAAGGAAGGGAAGCACTGGTCATGACTGATCAACAATTTGCACCACCAGCCACAAAAGAACTGAAGTTGCTTGGCTGTATTGATTCAGCCATAGATGTTACTAACATCACATTAATTTTAATGTATTAAATAATGTAGCAACATATTTCACTGAAGTGCAAAATCATACAGTTTAAAATTATTTAGATAATTTGTAATGGACGGTTTAGACCTTGAGGAAATATTAGGTACACTTACCTAAAAGTCATAAAATACATGAAAAAAAGTTTTAGAGTGACCATGAGATAGTAATTTCCTACAGAATAAACACGAATGCCAAGCAGAGCACTACCTTTGAACTTTTACAATTACTTAGCCTACCATTTTGTTTTCACCTTCAAATTTATTTGGTGCTTTTTCACAAATCACCATTAACTGTGTTAAAATAATATTTAACATAAAAATAAACAGCAGCGATACTGTTGGAGCATTTAATAATTTTAGGATAATTATACAAATTCAACATTCCGTATCATTTTCATATATTTTTTTCGCTCTATGGTTATCTGGTTTGTCCAGTTCAGTGCAGTGGAGATAAAGAGTCTGTCCCAACTCTCAGTGCATAGAAGGCAGACAGAAGCTAATACTGGATAGAATGCCAGTCAGTTGGAGGCTGGGCAGGCGCACACACACACACACACACACACACACACACACACACACACACACACACACACACACACACACACACACACACAGACAGATGGAGAGACAAACACATCTAATGATATTTTGAATGATTGCCAGTTTACCTACAGCACGTATTTGTAAGAGAACCGTACCACCCAGCAAAAATCCACACAAACACTGAAAGGATATGCAAACTTGGCACAGAAGGTACCTGAATTAAGAACTGGAGAGTTAGATGCTGTGAGGTTTCAGCACTAACTGCTGCATCATTTGATGCCTGTTTGTTTATAATATTGTGGTATACGACTTTGTTCACAGTATGTGACATGAAGTGAACATGTGAAGCTCTGTCATTTTGTATTTATTTATTTATTGTAGTAACACATACAATTTAAAAGTTTTATGAAGTAGCTCTGCATAAAGAGGTACTTTTTAATAAGTTGTAGTGCTTTAAGGGGACTGCCCACCCAAAACAGATTGTATCAAAGTGCTTACAGTTGAATTTGTGAATGCAGTTTTCATTTTGCTCTAGCAGTGATTCAGTATATTTTTATGTAAGACAGAGGCAATCAGAGTCACATGCATGTTATCTGATTAATATCACTTTATATGTGCTCTGGCATTATTTCACTTGTCATGTAAGTAATGTAAGCAATAACCAACCCATGCTGAGCCATGCACTCAACAGGTATTATGCTCACCCAATGTGTTGTTAGACTCAAGACAAATGGGCAACTGCTTAAACCTTGGTATACAGCAGCATCTATTCAGTGCATAAACCACATGTGTTACTGCTCATAGGGAATGGCATTTTTATTATGCAGCCATTTTGTTGGTGGCTTGTTTTTTAGTGAATATAATTTTATACATTCCTTTTAGTCAAGTTGTTGTAGATTTCTGAACACTTTTCACAACTATGCTTATAATATAGTATGTTATCACCCCTCAGCAGTCTGTATGTATGATGCTGAGTACAGGGATAAAGATTTAGCTAAGGGTACTGCGACCTGTGATCTTTTTGTGAAGAAACATTGTGACCTCTCAAGTTGGCTTAGGAAGTTAGTGAGGTATATACTAAGAGGTAACCAGTTGACTTGTTCTGACGTAAATAACTTCAGAAGAAACTACACTTTTGCACCCGAAAGGTGTCTCAGCCACAGAACTCAACTAATGTATCAAATCACCAATATTCAAACTCTGATGACGTCTTTGAAGTTTATGTAGATGGAAGCGCTTAGATTCCATTAAATTATTTCTTTTTTATTTGGAGTTAAATGTCTACTCTTTGGTCGGCAGTCTAAACAAATGTGAACATTGGTAGTTTGATATATTAGTTGAGTTCCATGGCTGAGACAACTTAGTGTATTTTTTTCTGACGTTGTATATGCCAAGAGGAGTATAATATTCAGTGATGTGCTTAATAAAGGAGAAACAGAGGGACTATCATTTCTTTGGATCTTCAGAAGATACCATCAAGGATAAGCTGCACAAGGTAGAATGATTATCTAACCATCATAGAGATGTGGTGGTCAGAGAAGAGTCCATTATCAATAAAACTCTTGTCTCTAATGACTATGTCAGATTTAAATGGAAAGTTACCAAAGAAAACTATGCTGAATTTCTTAGCATTGCAGGTAAGCCCATGATTAACACGACAATTATTTGTTTGGTCTAGCCCATGATGGAGAATTTGAGTCTCATAATGGTAGTCAGTTCCTGCCATCATCAGCAAACTTAGTTAGCCATAACCCAGAAAACTATATCTCAAAGAGCACTGGGCCCAGGATAAAGGCCTGTGAAACAATACTGATGATGGTTTTCAGAATACAGTAAACATCCTTAACCTTAATGGCATGAATTCTGTTAGACAGGCAGTTACCTATACATATAGAATAATATTGTGCTGGGAGTAATTGTCAATATTTAGAGAATGGGGGCTAGTGTTGAAGGCCTTGGCAAGGTCCAGATAGTCAACAGGACTATATGTCCCTTATCAAGGGCATTACAAATCAATTTAGAAAATTTAACCAAGTTAAGCAGGCATGATCTGCCTTTTACAAAGCCAAACTAATGGTGTTTATTACTATAGCTGTAATACTTTCCATGGCCATGTACATATCACTGGTGAGATAAACAGGTTGATAGTTCCCAGGGTGAGAAGATGGGCTGTCTAGCATATCTAATGGTATCTCTTCTGCTTTCTGTGTCAAAATTCTCAAACTGTACTCTTATAAATTCACAATTAACTGCCTCTAAATTCTTTGCTTGAGTATTCGTGCAGGTATTATCTTCTTTTCAGAATTGTATACAAATAATAAAATCATTCCATTTGAGTTAAAAAAAACAGTATGTTAAGGAAAAGCAGCATAAATGCCAAGATTTTATAGATACAGATTCTTTGATACTGTAACCATGGTCAGTGTTACACTGGGCACAGAGGGGAACCTATCCTGGCTTTAAAATTATGTGCTCTGGTGAATGCTCTGGTGAATGCCTCACTCCTTGTATTTGTAAATCCTTAAAAAAAAAAAAAAAACAAAGAAAACCTGTAGTTCAGTTGCAATTGCAGTGATAACTGCGACAAGGCATGAGTGTTGTTAACTGCGAGTTTTGTTATAAGATGTCACTCCATTCCACTTGTCTCTTTCAAATGCTAAGCCAATAAGAGCTCGCCTTAGACTATTTCATTTTTGGGTAAATAACTAAACATTACCATCACTCAATAATACCTAGTCATTATAGTTTCATAAAACATAAAATTCTGCATCCCATATTTTTCTCTAATTAGAAGCAGTTAAAGAAGACTACCCAGCATCACTGTCTGCTCAGAAATCACAAAGAAGACAAATGGAGGTAGAAAGAATCAAACCCTGTATCCCTGACAACTCCATATGAGCTCAAGGTCTTAGTCTTTTGCACTACTTATCAGACCTTTATTTTTTGATAAATCACTGATAACAGTCAGTCACAGACCCCTCAACTGTAAGGAACGGTCCTCATTCTGAGTTGTAAAACGTAATATTCCACATTGTTCCATATTGAAAAGGTATAAAATGTAAAAAGTCCTGGATGAATCTGATGAAGTCTAAGTCATTAGACGAAAGCGCTCATCCTCTGTGTTTCGTGGAAATTATAAAGTATTTTTAAACCTACGTGGTGTCCAGGACTTTTTACATTTTATATTTTTTGGTTGATTTGGTTTTATTTACTACCATATTGAAAAGGTCTGTTATACATTCATTGTTACTCACTTTTTAACCAATATCGATGGTAAATAATACTGAATTGTATTGGTTCACCAAAAGAATATTTTGTATGTATAAGTAGCTCATTTTTAACATGTGGTGACCTTCCTAGATGAAGCTGTTGGTAAGGGTTCCACATTACAACTGCTCTGTTAAATTTTTAAGTGAATTAGAGAACACTGCCTGTAATCTGTTTCCAAATTTGCAAAGCATGTCTGACTTTGTCTCATAATCATGTGCTGTCTCTCCTTAACTGGTCTGATGGTTAACATAGAGGAGTAAAGCTCTAAACTGCTAATAACCTGCTTCCTGTACCCAGGGGATATGATTCGATTCCTTCCCTTTCCATTTGCCTATGTGTGACTCAGAGTACACCACTTAACCACACAGTGTGCCTAGGCTACCTTTGATTTGAAAATAAACAATATGTTCAGTGGGCTTACCCAGTCAACAAATAAATTAAAAAATAATTTTGTCTGGTAAATAACTGAGGATTACAGTCAGTAATTAGAGTTTCATAGTTCTTACTGTTCAGAAAAGTCACAGGCATACAACACCTGTTGTTTTGTTAACTTCTCAAGTAAATTAGAGTTGTCTGGCACTTCAGGCTCTGTGGTGCTAATGAACTCCTTCTTGTAGTCAATGGAATAGGGTTTGAATCCTTCCATCGTCATTTGCACATTGTGTAACTTTGACCATGTAACTCAGACAGTGGGCCTGGGCTGAGTGGGTTTACCTGGTAAGAAAATAAATATCTAAAATTATCCCTTTTTCATAGGTTCATAGGTGTGTACTAGGCTAATGACCATGGAGCCTTTACAAGCTAGCTCATAGAAGTGCCCTGGCATTGTGTTGCCTGATGAAAACAAAAAAGAGAGTGGATTTGTAGAACTAAACTCCTTTATTGGTAAGCGCTTTCGTTGGCAAAAGGTAAGCCAACTTCTTCAGACCATCAAAAAACATACAAGATACAATCCCATGTGAAAAGGAATGCCCTTTATACACAGTGTTAGTCTAATCAAGCAATCAATTAAGTAAAAAACAATCAACAATAAAAAATCACAAGTAACCATTTGTTTGCTGAACCAGAGATTTGTTTTACATAGGTTTTTCTAAAATCAGTAATAGCTGGCAGCATTAGGGAGATTATATGTAAAAATTGGTCTTTAATACAACAGGACAATGCATTAGTCAAAATGTTGGGCACAACACCAGCTATAACATACAGAAGAGGTCTCAATTTGAAAAATTTGGTTGAGAGACCGAAAAAAGCTTTAAGAGACCAAACTGGTATGTTTAAATGTGGAAGATGTGCCCAATGTAAACATATTAAAGTGACTAATAAGGTTAACATCAGAGATAAGACGTATCAAATTTGGGGTAGACATACATGTGATTCCCAAGGGTTAGTTTATGGGGCCGTTTGCAACCAATGCGAAGGTTACTATATTGGAAAAACAGAACGAAAGCTCAAGCTCAGGATATATGAGCATCAATATAGCATTGATAGGCAGATCAGTACAAATGCCCTAGCAAGGCATATAATAAAACACCCAGACCATAAGTTCAGTTTTATTGTCTTGCAAAAAGTAGACCGTAACAGCAGGGGTGGTCCATGGCAACTTAAACTCGAGGAAATAGAATTGGCATGGCAGATCCGTACCATGGCTTATATTATGCCGGGTTTAAATGAATATGTATCTATTAAATGTTTACTCAAAATAAAAGCCTTAGCTAGATAAGCATTACAGGCCTTTTTGAATAAATAGATCAATTTAGGATATTTTAATATACATGGTTTTAAAAATTTAGTAATTTTAAAGTAAATATATTACCATCACAAGGCTGGGTGATTTGGTATTTTAATATTGAGATAAACTAGGCTTGAGAAAGTTTATTGTCTAAGGTTTACTGATTTTAGAAAAACCTATGTAAAACAAATCTCTGGTTCAGCAAACAAATGGTTACTTGTGATTTTTTATTGTTGATTGTTTTTTACTTAATTAATTGATTGCTTGATTAGACTAACACTGTGTATAAAGGGCATTCCTTTTCACATGGGATTGTATCTTGTATGTTTTTTGATGGTCTGAAGAAGTTGGCTTACCTTTTGCCAACGAAAGCGCTTACCAATAAAGGAGTTTAGTTCTACAAATCCACTCTCTTTTTTGTTTTCACTAGTTTTGTTTTTTTGTCAGTACGTATCGTGTTGCCTGATGTTAGTTCCCAGGGCCTTTATCAGGCAGAGCCACTGGAGTGATCCCTGGGGTGAACTTTCTATTTTCCATCCACTCATCAAGATTTCTCTTGAAGAGGGCCAGTGAGGTGTTCTGCTTGACATGTATGGGAAGTCTATTCCAGAGTATGGGCAGTCTCTGGGTTATGAACTTGTCCCTCCAGCATGTTCTGTTGATTGTGGTAATGAGGTTGAGGTCTCTGGAGCGTGTGGTGCAGAGGGATTAGGATTTCTTTAAATGTAGCATTTCTACCAGCGCTGGGTCAAACATGGCTTTGTAAGTCAAGCAGAGATTGCCTCGTAGTAGACGATATGAGACAGAGAATAGTTGGAGGTTTTTGAGTCTGTCTGTGTAGGACATGTGTTTAAGGCCTAGGATCATCTTCATGAGGTACTTTTGTGGCTTCTCCAGCTGTTCAAGGTGTCTAGTGAGGTACATGCCAAATGGGGCATTATATTCTATGACTGGTCTAATGAGGGAAGAGCAGAGAGAAATTATGACCTCTTTCTTCCTGGATGCAAAACCCTTGGTAATGAAATGTGCCACATAGAAGGACTTTCTGACCACAGTGGCAATGTGGTGGTCGAAGGAGAGGTTGCTGTCAACCTGTGTCCTCAGATCTCTTATAATGCCTTCAGTGTTCAGTGGGCTCCCATTGATGTGGTGATTAGTGGGAACTGAGTTTTTCCCAAAGGGGATGATGACGCATTTTTTGCATTAAGCTTAAGGCCATGGT
Source organism: Protopterus annectens (assembly GCF_019279795.1). Classification (NCBI taxonomy): domain Eukaryota; kingdom Metazoa; phylum Chordata; order Ceratodontiformes; family Protopteridae; genus Protopterus; species Protopterus annectens. Next base: position 1,845,608,310 of record NC_056731.1, read on the forward strand.
TTTGCTACCAGTCACTGGTCTCAGTAAGGCCTTTCTGTAAGATGTCTTCATCACTTGGGGAGTTAATAATGGCTCCCAACTTGCAGTCATCTGCAAACTTGGTCAGCCAGAATCCCTCCATGTTGGCCTAGACTTCTGAGAAGTAGATGCCAAACAGGAGAGGACCCAGGACCAATCCCTGTGGGACTCCACTCGTGACTAGTCAGCAGTCTGACTTGGAGTCCACTACTTCCACACTGTGGGTTCTATCTGTGAGCCAATTTGCAACCCACCTAACGATATAAGGGTTGATGCCAAGTTTAGTGAGTTTGTCAATAATTCCTGAGTGAAGAATGGTATCAAAGGCCTTATGTATGAACTGCCGTACCCTCATTCACAACTCTGGTGACTGACTCAAAGAAGTCAAACAGGTTGAGCAGGCATGATCTACCTTTCACAAAACTAAATTGCATGGGATCTAGAGTTTGGAGATTCCCTATATCCTTGTTAATTAGGTCCATGATGATGCGCTTCATAGCCTTACATATCAGACTTGTCAGGCTAATGGGGCAATAATTTCCAGGGTCTGTAGTCAGTCCTCCTTTATGGAGAGGGATGACTGCAGCAGTGCACCATTCGGTAGGGACAAAGCCTGAGGTGAGGCTGTGAGTGAACAGGGCACACAGATGGGGTGCCAGTTCACTTTGTAGTTCTTGTAGAACACAGCCAGAGATATTATCGGGTCCCATGGAAATCTGTGCTGCAGTAATGCTGGGTGCCTGTCAATTTTCCGGTATTGAGATTGGTCCTTTGGGGGAGGACAGAGGGGTAAAGTTGGCACTGAATCTGTTGGCCTGTATGTTGGCAATATCTGTTGGCTCAGTATAGGAGGTACCATTGTGCAGTAACTCAGAGCAAATCTGAGTATTGCCGTCAGGATTATTGATATAACTATAAAAGGCTTTGTGGTTATTTTTAGTGCCTGCCACAATTCTGCCTTCATAGCTGGCTTTGGTGGTTTTGATGAGGGATCTCAACTTTTTTTTAAGGCTAATAAGGGAATTTTTCCAGTCTTGGGACTTCACCTTTTTCTGCAACAGTTTCTTCCTTCTGTTGTAGAGTTTATTAATGCCAGGGGACCACCAGATTGGCTTCCTTTTTTTGGAGGAGATCGTCTTGGTTCTGTTGGTTATGGCTAGTTCCATGCATTAATGTAACTGTTCGTACAGTGCATTAGTGTATGATTCGGCAGTCATGCATCTATTTTCCATTGGCATGGGTAGCATGAAGTTAGCCACCTCTGTCTTTAGGAGTCCAAAGTCAGTTTTAGAGAAGTTTTTCATGGTGGATACCTTTGTGGGGGCTGTGGGTGAAATGTGGATTTACATAGTGATAAGTTTGTGGTCGGATCTAACCAGGGAGGAACTGACTATTGGTGTAGAGCAATGGTTGCCCCTGTTAGTAATAACCAGATCGAGGATGTTGCCTCCTCTAGTGGGGGTAAGAATGAGCTGGTCCAGGGCATTGGAACTGATGAATTCCAGGAAGTGTTGGTCTGTTCCTCATAAACCTGTGGTTCTCTGGTAAAGATATGTGGACTGTAGTTACTGTATAATAACAACATGTGAATTTCAGACTTCACACCCTTCAGAAAATGTTTGCTAACACAAAACTTGTTATACTACCAGCTTTCTAATTATAAAAGACTAACATTTAGAAATCTGTCCCTGACTGAGGATAATTGATTCTTGAGCTAAGAAGTTGGATGGGCATGAAGGGTGCAACGGGTTGCATTGCATGTCTCTCACGGCAGTCAGCTGAAATATATGTCTCAGTCACTACTTATGTATTTGTTCATTCATGTGATCATAAGCAAGCATCTCACTGTGTGTGGTCAGACAAGTAGATGAAATTGATAGTCACATCTGTGTGTGTGTGTGTGTGTGTGTGTGTGTGTGTGTGTGTGTGTGTGTGTGTGTGCGTGTGTGCGTGTGTGTGTGTGTGTGTGTGTGTGTGTGTGTGTGTGTGTGCGTGTGTGCGTGTGTGTGTGTGTGTGTGTGTGTGTGTGTGCGTGTGTGTGTGTGTGTGTGTGTGTGTGTGTGTGTGTGTGTGTGTGTGTGCGTGTGTGTGTGTGTGTGTGTGTGTGTGTGTGTATGAGAGAGCTTCTTGGGTATATATATATATATATATATATATATATATATATATATATATATATAGGAGAACACCCAGATTAGTTACAAGTGGAACAAAATGATGCATGGAAGCAAATACAAAGAACCACCAAAAAAAAAAAAAAGAAATGCTTCCAGCACTCAAATATACAGTTATACTCCTTTCATACAACAAATCAGCAACAGCAGGACATGGTTTCACCTTCAAAAAAGGCTTTTTCAATGCAGAATAATGAAATCCCTGTGCAGCCATTAACTCTTGCTGAGAAACTTCCTGGTCACACGTCATTATGTTAAAAATAAATAAAAATCACAATTGTAGAAATACCATACCAAAAAGATACTCATTTTATATGTCCAGATCTTAAATGCACCTTAATAAATAAAACACTTTATAACAAAATTGTATTTAACAAACAATACCGTCATGAAAAATGTATTTAATCCTATCCTTCCATCTAGTGACTTTAACAAAAACACAATTCCAAAATAAAAAAAGCAACCATCACAAGATGGGTTGCAAACTGGCTGAGTGACAGCACCCACAGGGTCAGAGTTGCTGGCGCCATGTCAGACTCAAAGCCTGTCACAAGTGGTGTACCACAGGGCTCAGTCCTGGGCCCACTCTTGTTTGGCATCTACTTTTCCGAAGTACAAGCAAACACAGGAGGGTTATGGCTGACAAAGTTTGCAGATGACTGCAAACTGGGCGCCATAGTAGAAAACACATCTGACACAGATATCCTTCAGAAGGGTCTCACAGAACGGATAACTGGTGCCAGAGCCATGGCCTAAAGTTAAATGCCAAAAATGCATAGTCATACCCTTCGGGAAAAACAAGGTTACCCCTAGCTACCAAATAGGTGGCAATCCACTGAGTACAGAAGAAGTTATCAGGGACCTGGGGACCCAGGTTGATAGTAGTCTGTCATTCGACACCCATGTAGCTAAAGTAGTTAGGAAGACCTTCTACATTGCCCACCTTATCATGAAGGGATTCTCATCTAGATCAAGGGAGGTCATAGTCTCCCTATACTCATCACTCATCAGACCAGTGATTGAGTACAATGCCCCATTCGAATGTATCTGACCCGACACTTGCAGCAGCTGGAGAGGCCACAAAAGTTCCTCACCAAAGGATAAAGGGTCTCAAACATCTGTCCTATGCTGCCCGACTGAAAGAACTCCAGCTCTATTCAGTTGCTCAGAGGTGACCTTTGCCTAACATACAAGGCCATGTCAAACCCAGATTTGATGAATATACTTCACCTCAAAAATCTAGATCCGTCAGAGCCACAAGGGGAGACTTAAACCTCGACACGGCTATTAATAGGACGTGCTGGAGGGATAGATTCATCACCCAAAGACTCCTATGCTGTGGAATAAAATCCCGGTATATGTGAGGCAGAGCACCTCGCTGGCCTTGTTCAAGAGAAATCTTGACCAATGGATGGGAGATCGCAGATATACCCCAGGGATTACCTCAGTGTCACTGCTCAACAGAGGCACAGCAAAATAATGGGTATAGTTCCCCATACTAAAGGGGTGGCGTAAGCCACAAAACTATGGGCTAGGCTTGTAAATGCCCTCGGGCAGATAGCCTAGTATGAACCTATGAACCTATGAACCTATGAACCACGGTGTAAAATATAACTAAAAAGAAAAATCCAAAACATACACTGTAAAGAAGTAGGAAACACTTTCTGACTGAAAGTGTTTCCTACTGCTTTACATTGTATGTTTTGGACAATTCCAAAATAATTTATTTATCATTTAAATATTTACATTAGTTCATTTAGACCTGGATATACCATCACCCCCACATTGACTATCCATTTTTGCTCAACAAAATTTAATTTTTTATGTCTTTGAGTCTTAGTTGTAAAAGATGTACCAACAGCCTGCTCAATACCTATAAAAGTAAAGAGAGCCCCATTGTGTTTCCATGAATGTTTGAACAAAGCACTTCTTTCTCTTTGATACCTAATATCACTCATGTGGAGAGAAACTTGGTGTTACCACATAAGTGAAGTTTATCCCACATAAAAAAACACCACATTGGCATACAGCCATATAAACCAATCATTTGGTGTTGCAATTAAAAAAATGCCTTCTATTATAAGTTGTAGAAGTATTAAATTATGTAAAATGTCTAATATTATAAACTTGAATACATTGTTTGCAGTTTCCACAAGGGAAACTGTCATTCATATTATTATCCAATGTTCTGGCCAGACCAACAGCACATTTATAGCCAGAAAAAAATGGGTAATAGTACATCCTCTTCTATGTGTCATAGGGCAATTATTCTCCAAATCTCACCATAAAAAGGGTCCACAGAACAGATGATGCAATGTTTATTCAAAATATTCCTAACCATAAAAATATTATTACCATATGTAGCCACAAATCGCAGCTGTTTAACTTTTCCATCTACATTAGTTTTGTATCTTAGCAATGCTGAACAATCCAAAGTGTTTACCTTCCTGATATTTTCCTCCATCCACTTAGAATTGTGTTGTTAACCTCAAACTGCCTAAACATTGTATTGACTTGTTTTTGGCAATCTTCCTCATTATTACAAACATATCTAAATCTTAAAAATTATGCATTAAGTATATTTTTTACCACATGCCTTGGATGACAAATTGTAACCATAAGAATGGCATTTCTAGAAAAGGGCTTCTTATAAATGGAAGTACACACTGAACCATCGATAACTTTCATAATCTTTACATCTAAAAGCTGACTAACAAATAAATCTACAGAATATGTAAATTGTATTCCTATACTATTATTATTTAAGTATGACACAAATTCACATAAATCATGCATATTTCCCTTATACCATACCCAACAGTCATCTACGTAATATCTCCACAACTCTAAAGAAGTCAAAAATATACTTGATGTTCCACCACTGTTAACCCACTTTGCTGGACATCTGTCAATTTCTACTTTAAAATGCCTAGTAGGATCTAAGCTTAATTTATGCTAAAATTGTAAACAAGACAATTGTCTCTATGTGTGTATGTGTGTGTGGCTTCATCTGCTTCAGTGCAATCAACATTTGTCTCCTGTATTTCACAGATTAATATAATAAAATCCCAAATGAACATTTATAAGTGATCCAGTTTTCAATTAACTTTGTTTTAGGAGTACAGTCTTGCTCACAGACTCATTATATATATTTTAGAAAAGTTAAACACAAAAAAAGTTATAAAAAGTGTCAAAATGTTCAGTTTGCTTAACTTTATACAATAAGGATAGAGCTGATATGGTTATAAATAGACAAGGATAGCTCTTCAGCTCTGAACTCCTCAAGCACAGTTCTTTAATGGAAACCACTGCTAGTGGGGTTTGTATGTGCATGCTCTGTGCTCCAGTATTTTCCTTTATTTTATGATGTTCTCTTTTTTTCCCAGATTTGTGGACAAGCAGTTAATGTATGTAAGTAAGGAGGGTTGGGACAGTATCCCACATGGGCAGAGGAGGCGGGGTGATGCATGCTTTTTCTTTTGCAAAAAAAAAAAAGTTAAAAAAGTCTTGTTGAGTTGATTTAACAGGCTGATTTCACCTAGTTACTTTCATCAAGCTGCAATTCAATGAGATGTAAATGAAGCACATTTAAAGCATCTGTTTATTTATTTGTCATACAGAAATTCTGTTTTACTTATTCCTGCTGAGTTTATTATCCATTTCATATTGCTAGTTATTAAATACCACATGAAATACGTTGCTGCTTTAAAGCATATTCCTTTCTTTATTGAGCTTTAAGGCAGGTGCAAGGGAGTGCACTTTGATTTTGACTTTTGTGACGTAATGCCATCACAATTATCAATCAGTGCTTGAGTACCAGAAACCAGTGAAGCAACACCACTCCCACAGACAGAGTAGGATCCAGCACTCGAGTTCATACAGAGTCACCTACGGCCTAGTGGCTGAGGGGCTCACCCTGGCCAAGAGGCTTGAATACAAATTAATTAAAAAAAAAATTCTTCGGGCAGCGTTCTCCTTTAAGGAGGACCATGCATGTGTTGCACACATGCACACCACCACGGATGTAAAGTCATTCCATACTTGTGCATGGAATTTAAAATAGCCGTTCTGGTAAGAGAGAATGTAGGGTAAGTGTGTGTGTGTGTGTGTGTGTGTGTGTGTGTGTGTGTGCAGGATGTATGTTTTTAAAAATACCTCTCAACTGTCCAGGTTTAGCCTCATAGATTTGCTCTGTTTATCATAAAATTTGTGTTTTTCTGGCAATTCAAACAGGATTGAAGTCACTAAATAATGACATATATATGAGTTTGACTTCATATCCTTCAGAATACACATGCTAACACAAATCCTGTTATTCCTGCAACTAAGTTAAAATGAGCAATATTTAAAATCTATCCCTATTTTTGGGGACACTGTATCCCTGTTATTTTAGGCTTTGTTCAGATTTCTTGGACTAAGAGGTTGAAAGGTATGCATGCCTCTCAACTGTCCAGATTTATGCCTCATATTTTTGGCCTATTCCTTGTAAAATTTTGGTTTTCTGGCAATTCACAGAGGAGTGAAGTCACTAAATAATGACATACATATGGGTTTCAGACTTCATATCCTTCAGAAAATACATGCTAACACAAATCCTGTTATTCTAGCAACTTTTTAAGTCTGTAAGACCAATATTTAAAAACTGTCCCTATTTTACGGCCTTTACCCCCCCCCCTCCGTTATTTAAGGCTTTGTCCAGATTTCTTATACTAAGAGGCTGAGAGATATGGACTTATGGTATGTAATGCCCTAGTTGGGGGAAGGTAGGTTAGTCAATTAACTTGATCAGGCTTGACCCTGAATCTTGGTTACAGGAAACAGGGGCCTGAATCCTCTACACCAACTACCAGACTGCAGAAGGTATTGTGAGTTTCAGTGGAGACAAGAAATTGAATCCACCACTCTAACTACCAGACTGCTGACAGAAGTGTGAGTTTGAGTTTCAGTACATTTTCAGGGAATTATGAGGTTCAGTGCATTTTCAAGGAATTGTGAGTTTCAGTGCATTTTTATGAAATTCTGAGTTTCAAGGGAAGAGAGGTTTACTGTTACTCGTGCTGTGCAGCTAACTGTTATGTTTAGCAAATGGTAGCCACTGTTTGCTCTGTGGAATTTGAAAGCAGTGTTAGTAGCATAATTGCCTTTGGTACAGAAGGCTGTTGAATCTACTCCCGCACCATGTAGAAGGAGTACTGGTACTGCAGTGCCCTTTTGATTCTGATTAGTTGGTGCATTTTAAGGGCAGATAGAGGTTCTGCACTTCTTAGTATGCCCTCCTTCATATGAGATGTCTATTAACTATGAACTTGTCAGTCTGTCAGTCGTTCCCTATTGAAATATTACCAACTTACCCATTTTTTAATGTAACATCAGCTATTTAATGTTTCAAGTGTAGCAGGCACTGAATTTGTAGATGAAACACTGAAATGTAAAATTGTTCATAGGTAGGTACTAGGCTATTGGCCTTAGGGCCTACATAAGCCTATCCAAAAAGGTACCCTGGCTTTTGCCACCCAAGAAAATTATTTTTCCTGTCAAGCAGAGCCACAGAAGTGATCCCCAAGGTGAATTTCCTATTTTTCATCCAATCATCAAGAATTTTCTTGAAGAGTGCTAATGAGGAGCTCAGTTTGACATAGATAGGTAGTCTGTTCCAGAGTATGGAAAGTCTCTGGGACAGGAATCTATCCCTCCAGCATGTTCTGTTTATTGTGGTGACAAGGTTTCTGTCCATAGAGCTTGTAGCTCAGAGGGATTGGGATTTCTTTAAGTGGAGCATGTCCAACAGCTCTGGGTTTGACATAGCTTTGTATGTTAGGCAGAGATCACCTCTGAGTAGGCGATAAGCGATGGAGTAAAGCTGGAGTTTTTTGAGATGGTCTGCATAGGGCATCTGTTTGAGGCTAGTAATCCTCGTTGTGAGGTATTTCTGTGGCCTTTCCAGTTGTTGTAGATGTCTTGTGAGGTACATACCAAAAGGAGCATTGTACTCTTTAATAGGTCTAATGAGCGATGAGTAGAGGGGAACAATGACCTCTTTTTTTCTGGATGAGAAACCTTTTGTGATGAGGTGTGCCACATAGAAGGATTTCCTGACCACTGTGGTGATGTGATTATCAAAGGAGAGACTGCTGTCCACCTGTGTCCCAAGGTATCTTATCACACTTTCGGTGTTAAGTAGACTACTGCCTATGTGCTAGTTCATGGGTACAGAGTTTTTACCAAAGGGGATGGCAATGCACATTTTGGCATTGAGCTTGAGGCCATGGCTTTGACACGAGGCATCTGTCTCAGTGAGGCCCTTTTGTATGATGTCCACATCGTTAGGAGTTTCGATTATGGCTCTTAGTTTGCAGTCATCTGCTAACTTAGTTAGCCAAAGACCTTCTGTATTAGCTGTACTTCAGAGAAGTAGATACCAAACAGGAGAGGACCCAGGACTCTGGCTTTGGTGACTGCTTCAAAGAAGCCTATCAGGTTTAAGAGACATGATTTGCCTTTTACAAACCAGAACTGTGTGGGGTCCAGAGTTTGGAGATCTCCAATGCCTTTGTTTATGAGTTCCATGATGATACGGTCCATGGCCTTGCAGACCAGGCTCGTCAGGCTAATGGGGCTGTAGTTCCCAGGGTCTGTCGTGGCTCCCCCTTTGTGGAGTGGGATAACCATCACGGTGTGCCATTCAATGGGCACAAAGCCTGAGGTGAAGCTATGACTGAACATGGTACTTAGGTGGGGTGCCAGTTCATTCTGTAGTTCGAGTATAAGGCAGCCTGGGATGTTGTCAGTTCCCATGGATGCTGTGTTCTTGCCTTTGGAGAGTGAGGTTTTTACCTGTGCAGCCGTGATTATAGGAACTTTGCATTCTTTCAGTATAGAGATGGGCCCTTTAGGGGGTGAGAGGGGGGTAAAGTTAGTACTGAACCTATCTGCCAGCATGTTGGCAATATCAGTTGGTTCTGTATATTTAGTGACATTGTGCTGTAATTCAGAGCAGATCTGAGTGTTGCCATTGAGATTCTTGACATAGCTATAGAATGCTTTGTGGTTGTCTTTAGAATCAGTGGCGATTTTGTTTTTATAACTAGCTTTGGAGGATTTTATGCGGGAATCTTAGCTTCTTACTGAGGCTGACCAGGGAGTTCCTCCAATCATGGGATTTTACTCTTTTTTGCAACAGTTTCTTTCTTCTGTTGCAGAGTTTGTTTATGGCAGAAGACCACCAGATTGCTTTCCTTTTTTGGAGGATAGCATCTTGGTTCTGTTAGGGATTGCACGATGCATGAACTCGTGTAAGTGCTTAGAAAGTGCATTTGCGTAGGATTCAGCAGTCATACCTCTATTGTCCATCTGCATGGGTGTCATGAAGTTTGACACTTCTGTCTTAAGTGTGAAGTTAGCTTTGGAGAAATGTTTTATGGTTGTTTCCCTAATGGGGGTGGGGGCGGGATGTGGATGTCTAGGGTGATTAGCTTTTGGTCGGATCTGACCAACAAGGAATTAACCTCTGGTGTGGAACACCAGTCACCCATGTTGGTGATGACCAGGTCTAGGATATTGCTGCTCCTGGTGGGGGTGTGGATAAGTTGATCCAAGGAGTTGGAATTTATGAATGCCAGAAAACATTGAGCAAAAGAGTTGGTACATGAGTAATTTTCCCAGTTAATGGTGGGGTAGTTGAAATCACCATTATTAGGGTGTTGGGTTGTACCATAATATTTTCCAGTGTATCAAGAAAAGAGGAGTGGGAATCCTGAGGCATGGTGGGAGGTCTGTAGCAAGCTACAATCTGGATTGTGGTCTTGCCCAGAGTTAGTTGAACTTGGATAATCTTGGATGCATCATGCTGAGCAACTAGCTTGGAGGTGTGGCTATTCTTAATGAATATGGACACACCTCCACCTTTAGTGTTTCAGTCCGGGTTAGGTGGCCAAAAGGTGTGGTAAGAATTATAGCCTGGTAATGCAGGGGTGCTCTCTGGAGATTTGAACCAGGTCTCTGTCACTGCACAGATGTCAATGTTTTCCATTTTAAGGAGTGCCTAGAGTGAGTGCATTTTGAGGTTTAGACTTCTAGCATTGAGTAGCATTACCCTCAGATTTTGCTTGCTTGTACCTGTTACGGTGGTGAATTTGTCATTTGAACCTTGCCTAAAAAGGCACTATAGGGGTGGAGAGAGCCTTTGCCAGTATCCGGAATCCCAAGGGCGACAGGTACAGGCCATCTCTGGCAAAGCATCATGGTCTGTCGATCATGTCATCCCAGGCAGACAGATACTGCATTCCCTTAGAATGACACCAGAAGCTTAGCCAATTGTTGAAGTCAATCATTTTGTCCTTGTACTGTGGTATCATTCTGGGTGATGGCAGGATGCTACTCAGGGCTAGGGCCATACCTGCCTGGGCTACAAGATCGGAGAACTCCTCCATGTCTCTTTTCATGTAGTCCAGGGAGGTGCATCTCAGCTCATTCACACCAACATGAACAATGGCAGAGTCATATTTGTACTTGTTGTGGAGTGACCTAACTGCGTGCATTATGTGGCGGATCCTGGCACCCGACAGGCAGCTGACAGTAACTTTCGCCTTGTTTAGCCTGATGAGTGGAACATCAGTGTGCCTGACTATAGAGTCAGCTATGACTAGAGTGTTGGGTACATTATGACTTATGGGCTGTAGATGAGTGGCACACTGAGTTTGTGGGCTATGTGTCATTTGGGTTGTGTTGGGGGGGTGGAGGTTGCTTGCATTTCTGCTTTGGAGGTCTCGGTTGTTTGGGCAGATTTTTATTGAGAACCTCCATGATTGTAGGCATGAGTTTTGTGTTTCTATGTGTGTGTTTTGGTGGTCTAGGGTTTTACAGACTATGTGATGAATGTGGTGTGGTGCAAGTGTTTACCTTCTCCTCTTGACTATCTAGTCCAGTCTTCAGTGAAGAGAGCTTTGCTTCCAGTTAGGCTATATAAGTGCATCTCTCACAGGTTGTAATGTTGGGTGGTAGGACGAGAGGGTTGTCTGTGTACATGAGGCAATTGCTGCATTGCCCCAAGATGTCCAGATTCATCAGGTAGACAGGAGAAAACACTGGGAGCTGACCTTTAGACATGCCTGGATAGGTGCTTATTTATTAAGTACTAAAAATTGTTTTCCTCCAGACAAGTGAGGAAAGTTGGGTGCTGTAGCAATTTGTAGCTTATTTAGTGCTTCCAATGAGTTCTGAACAAGTGCCAAGCTCAAAGAAACAGATTTGAGTGCTAAAACTAAAAAGCTGGCTAGTTGCAAGGGAAAATTTGAAGAGCACACTTTATGGCACCAGGAATAGTTTAACTCTAGTTAAGTGGGGGGGGGGGCTCAGGAGCTTACAAACAGTCCTGGATACAGCAAATCTGTATCTGGACTAGACTTGTTACAGGAAAGGGGAAAACAAGCTTAGATTTTTTTTCAGTAAAGTGGAAATGGAAAAAGCTGGAACAGATGTTAATTCAAGGTTATGAATCTGAGTGGGTTGGCCTTCACAATTGTTCTCTGTTAGATTGAATGAACTAATGACACTAGACTGGGAGGAGTGTCACAGATCAAATATACAGTATGGGTGGGCAACTGCAAAGCCACCAAGTATAAGAACACCACAACAATAGGGAGGGGTGGTAGGAAACTATTACAGCTACTAGCTGTAGCCACTAAATGAAAGTTTTAAACAGATCAAGGAGCAAGCAGACTCTAGAGAATGCTTTTAACTGCAAACAGAATAGACTAGAACACAGAAACTTCAAAAATCAAAAATGCATAGAAAAGCATGGATAGAGCACTCACAAACAGACAATACAACTCTCAGCATTACAGAAGTGCAATTCAATGAAATAAGTGTAATAAATAACTTATCCTGTTCTTGGAATCTTAAGGAATTTCTGCTTAGTTTCAGTAATGAGTTACCATCCACAGCCTGATAAATACAAGCACAACCTATTCTAGACACAGGGTTGATATACCAGTAAGGATGGAAGAGTTAGAAGATCAAATTACTACTCAGTCCTATTAGCCCCTGCTATTACCCAATCACTTGTACTACAGAAGGTTAGGAAAACCTGTTACTCTCAATTATAATGAAGATAGACAATCAGCAGAAAATGGCTGCCAGAAACACAAGAAACTCAACAAGCAAAACTACCAGGCCTGGACAACAGCAGGCCTCTATCAAGATTATACCACCTGAGCAGAACACAGAAACTTCACTTTAAAATGCATAGAAATAGCACTCACAAAGAGAAAATATAAGTCTCAGTATGAAAAAGCAGTTTATAATTTAGTAATTAAATAAAAATGCAATTATAGTAATGCACACTATTACAGCTACTAGCTGTAGCCACTAAATGAAAGTTTTAAACAGATCAAGGGGCAAGCAGACTCTAGAGAATGCTTTTAACTGCAAATAGACTAGACCAGGACACAGAAACCTCAAAAAAATCAAAAGTGCACAGAAAAGCACGGATAGAGCACTCACAAACAGAAAATACAACTCTCAGTATGAAAAAGCAGTTTACAGTCAAGTAATTCAGTAAACATGCAATTAGATTAATGAAACAGTATCTAGCAATGAAAAATACAGTTAAACAGTATAAAACAATAATTAAATACAGTGAAACAGTAAAAAAAGCTTTATAACAGTGCAAAATGTAGTAGATTAACTGTATAGCACAACTGTGAGCATTACAAAAGTGCAATTCAATGAAATAAGTGTAAAAATAACTTATCCTGCTCTTGGAATCTTAAGGAATTTCTGCTTAGTTTCAGTAATGAATTGCCATCCACAGCCTGATAAATACAAGCACGACCTTTTCCAGACACAGGGTTTATATACCAGTAAGGATGGAAGAGTTTGAAGATCAAATTACTACTCAGTCCTATTAGCCCCTGCTATTACCCAATCACTCATACTACAGAAGGTTAGGAAACCCTGTTACTCTCAATTATAATAGTAACAGACAATCAGCAGAAAATGGCCGCCAGAAACACAGGAAACTCAACAAACAAAACTACCAGGCCTGGACAACAGCAGGCCTCTATCAAGAACACATAAACCTCACTTTAAATGCAGAGAAAGAGCACTCACAAAGAGATAATACAAGTCTTAGTATGAAGAAGTAGTTTGCAATTTAGTAATTAAATAAAAATGCAATTATAGAAATACACACTATTACAGCTACTATCTGTAGACACTAAATAAAAGTTTTAAACAGATCAAGGAGCATGCGGACTCTAGAGTATGGTTTTAACTGCAAACAAATTAGACTATAACACAGAAACCTCAAAAAAAAAATGCACAGAAAAACATGGATAGAGCACTCACAAACAGAAAATACAACTCTCAGTATGAAAAAGCAGTTTCCAGTTAAGTAATTCAGTAAACATGCAATTAGAGTAATGAAACAGTATCTAGCAATGAAAAATACAGTTAAACAGTATAAAACAGTGCATATATGCAGTGAAACAGTAAAAAAAAAGCTTTATAATGGTGCAAAATGTAGTAGATTAACTATATAGCACAATTATAAGCATTGCAGAAGTGCAATTCAATGAAATAAGTGTAAGAAGTAACTTATCCTGCTCTTGAAATCTTAAGGAATTTCTGCTTAGTTTCAGTAATGAATTACCATCCACAGCCTGATAAATACAACTAACAAATGCAACTAGCAACCTCTTCATTAGTTACAGTTCTCTTTAATGTGGAATTATTGAGATGACATTTACTTCTGCAGGACTGTGCTTATTGACTGATATTGGTGAATTATAATGACAGATGTCTAAGTGGCTTTTTATGGTTGAAATTTTCTGAAATGGGTAGTTTTGTCAATATTGGTTCATACATTTTGTTTCACTGCTTACTGAAAGAATGTTCAAAACTACAAATTTAAAACACATTCTAACAAGTGGTTTTGTATTATACAAGTTGTAATGCCCCACCACTGGCCCAGTAATCAAGGATCCTCAATCTTCACCACTGGCAACAGTGGGGGACATACATTGGGAAGATGACAGGTACACACACACTATTTCCAGATGCAGCTCTCTGCATCAAGTGCAGTTTCCCCTAAGGGCACACAGAGACCCCAGTCAGTCTGGGGCTGGTTTCTCCCTCTTTCTCCAGATCCCCAATAAGAGGCACAGCTACAGGGTTGAGATCTCAGCTGAGTGGCCATGCCAGGACCACCAGCACCCTCTCTATCCAACCAGTGCTTAGAGTCCCTACCCAAGTAGCTGACACACACACACACACACACACACACACACACACACACACACACACACACACACACACACACACACAGACACACACACACACACACACACACACACACACACACACACACACACCCACACATACTTTGAGGTTTGATTTATACATGCACACATACCTGGGAAAGGCTGGGACAGGTTTATTAGCTATGCCTCCTTCTGCCCAGACTATAAGGTAGTTATCCCTGCCACCAGCCACATCCTTATCAGCTACTTTAGGCCCTTAACAAAGGGTGTCCAATCTTACTGTTTATGTTAATATCAATACAAATGGTAGTTTGACCAAGCGCAAGGCTATTAGGAGTGGCCCACAGTGTCACCAAATAAATATGCAAGTACTCTCAAAACTTAAATATGTCTCACAAATATCAGCCACAATGAAAGGTTTAAATATATTTAATAATAAATAATAAAAGAACAAGAAGATACTCAGTATATGATCACAGTAACATCAGAGTTGAAAATCACAGAAAATATTTAAAACATTGCAGGACCATCTCAAATAAATAAAGAAAACATCTAAACTATACTTCACTATATTCCTGACTAAATCTAAGACAATTACTACACCCTAGATAACTTACTTACAGGCAAGTAAAACAGATTTAGTGAGTGGGTCTTCTAGCTGATGTTGTCAGGTTAAAAGAAAAATACAGAATGCTCAGTCTCTCTCAGAGAGTTCTTAAAATAATATCACACATATTACTGCTGGGATAGTTTGCAGGATGACATCACTTATTGTCATCTGACTGTATCCCAGGTGAAAAAAAACTATTGATGCAGCTGGTATCATTTAGCATCTACCTGTAAAAACACATAAACAAGGGCTTTTCCTCAAATCTTGGTACTTACTGGAAGTCATAAAACAATAAAACACTTGCAAGACAATGCAGAGAACCTCTAGTTCTAGACATTGTACCTGTTACTGCACTGAAACTGAAAGATAACATCCTTTTATTACCTGGTCATAAA
>NC_056731.1:1845628766-1845701313 GCF_019279795.1 Protopterus annectens
GCTGTCTCTACTCTATATTGACCATTTATTATTTATCTTGTTGTCAACTTCAAATGTAATTGCTATGTTACAAATGTACATTGTTAAAAATCTATCAAGAATTGTACTTGTTAGAATCTATTTTGTATTGTACTTTTTTTGGAGCTTTTCTACTTGGGTCTCTAGTGAAAATGGGCTTCTCGCTCAGTTGAACTAACCCGATTAACAAATGACAAATAATAAATAAGTTACAGAAAATACCAATGTGAGGCTATGACAGTCAAGCTTCTAGACAATGAGGAGGTCATAAGCCTGAATATGAAACTATGAGCATGTAACAGATTAATGCCATTTCTGGATTCCATTACTAGTAGCTTTTTTACACATCTCCATTTAATATTTATTAGTAAGTTTATGTCTAAGATGCTGATAACTGTGTTCTATAAGAAGTTGCTGCCAGTGTGTCACCACTGATTCTTTAGTTTTGGGAGATTTGTCTCTTTGGCATGTCTATGTGACCACAAAGTTGACATATTTAAGTTTAAGGAAAATGGGAGTATGACCCACCTGCAAAAAATTTTTGCAGTTCTACAGTTTTGACTTCTGCCCTCACGTGTTTTGGGCATTAGTTTTTGGCATTGTTGTACGCTGAAATTTTTGCATTCAGGTTTTATCAGTGTAGCCATTCTGTGCTCATTATCATAATGGGTATTCACTCATTTACACAGCATGGTAACATATAATGCAAGAAATACTCAGCTTTATTTCACAAGCAGACCCTTAGCTAGAGTTTCTCTTTGTTGCAATCCATCCACTTCTTTTGCAATGAAGTTAGTTTTTAGTAGTACCAGAGAACATCTCTAAATATGTCATACTACTGTGTACTATAAAGTTTATATTTTCTCATTCAATGTCTTCCCAAGTGCTTTTCCATGCATAAATAAAATGGTTCTAAATCCGAGTGAAACAGAACTCATTTTCTTTATGCCACTATAGATGCAAAGACAAGATATGCTGAGTAATAAAGTGCACCTTATGATTAACTATCACATTGCAGTGGTAGTTAGGAAATCCTTTTACCTTGCACAGTTCTTAACAAAATGTATTCTTTCTATATAAAAAGAAGTTCTCAACTCCTTGTAGTACATATTGATTATACCCTACAATGGCCCCTCTGAGATGTACCTTACTAAGCATATCAAGCAATTGAAAAGTCCCCAATGATTTATAACTAAAATGATAAGGGGGTCTAAAAGAGCTGAACTACAAGGAAAGACCAGATGCTTTGCCCCTATACTCTATTTCATGCAGACTCCTTAGGGGTGATCTGTGTCTGTCTTATAGGGCTATAAGGGCTCCAATAGTTCAAGAACTCTTATTCTTCAATAAATCAAGCAATCCAGCTAACTCTAGGGTCAGAGATCTAAATCTTTTCCAACAAAAAAAAAATAAGACTAAGAGAAGGGATAGATTTGTCAGTCAGTGCCTACCCCGTCTCTGGAACAAACCTGCTCTCCAAGTTAAGCAGTGTGACATACTGTCTGCCTTTAAAATGGAGATGAACAACTGGACAGCTGTTCATTAAGTCACCTGTAGCATGGCTGGCCTAGTCATACTTGAAATGAGAGGCAATGCCTAAAAGTGAATACTAGAAATGTGGAAATGGCCTTGCAGCTCAGTTGCCTTGTAATTCCTATGACCCTATGATACCATTAGAGCTGATAATCAAAGACATTCTTCTCCTTAATTTTAAAACAGGTTTCCACTTGGCACTCTCTTAAATTATCGTAAACAACAAATCCTATCAAATTCACTAAAAATTGTATACAATCTGTACTGTAGTTGTTGTTGTTTGTCTTTCGGCTTTTCTCGGTAAGGGGTCGCCACAGCGGAACTCCGGACCGCTAATGATTGGCAGTAGATTTTTACGAAACGCCGAGGTGCCAGCTCGACGCCCAACCTTCAACGAAGGCATGCCCATTTACACATGCATGTCTTTCGAACGCTACCCAACCGCGGGGAGGACAAGCAGACTCCACACAGAAGGCACTCCCAAGCCCAGCCGAGAATCGAACGGGAGAACCTCTTGCTGTGAGGTAACAACGCTACCGCTGTACCACCGCGGCATTACAATCTGTACTGTAGTAGAATACCAAAAAAAAATCTTAAGCATTTGGATCATTTACATGCATTATTTGTATATAGGGCATAATGATGATCCGTTAAAAATAAATATTAATGTTCAAACTTAACTATATTCAGCATTTGTAAATATATAATATGTCCCTTCATTCATTCACAAAAAAAAAAAAAAAAAAAAATTGGGCAAACCAATGTTTTACATGCGAAAGTAGAAATTATTAAAGCTCTTGCATACATTCTCTGTAAATCTTTTCAGCTAAAGGATTGTCCATCTGTTTTTAAGTAATGGCATACAGTTTTATGAATTATGCTCTTCGTCAAGCTATTATGCACTTAAACATCGATTCTCCACTTGGAGTCACACAATAATTCTCGTTTTCCCAAATGCTCAGTCTTAGAATGTCTGCTCACCTTGGAATGTTAATTATTTCTATATCACCACCTTTTTGGACTATTGCATAGCAATTCACTATTACATTTATGTTCTTCAGTGACTGCCCTCTCTTTCCTTTTACTTTAGGGTCATGTCTGATTTATTAATTTGGCTATTCGAAAATAATAAGGTATTTAGGCTCCTAGGTAAATATTAGGCTATCAGTCTAGAGACTATTAAAACTTTGGCCAATAAATAAATGTATTTATTTTATTTTATTTTACATTTGTTAACCGGGGGTGTTTGACTGAGCCGAAAAGACCCTTTTTCAGCAGAGGCCCGGGGAGAAAAGCTCCACATAGAGAAATTACAGATACATTTAGATATTTAGACATGATCAGTATACACACAAATTACAACAGACATGTTTTTACAGTGGTATGCAGCACATCAACAGTTACAGTGGAGAGAACGAACAAGAAAATATTAATTTAAAAATAAAGGTAATTAATAGATTTGTGGTGTACAGCAGAAATTTGGAACATAGGTAGAATACATACATAGTACACAGGTACAGTACATACATTGTAGATTAGCCAGTGTTTGTGAGTAAGAGTGAAAACTTTTATCAAGTACTCTAGGTTTAGTATGCATATATTATCCGCTTTCACTAGCCTGGGGAGCAATCATGGCACTGCCAACTTTTCTTTAATGAGATGTTGCCTAATGAGGTTTTTAAAGGAGGCTTTGGATGATGTGTTTT
The DNA here is from genome assembly GCF_019279795.1 of Protopterus annectens. Taxonomy (NCBI): domain Eukaryota; kingdom Metazoa; phylum Chordata; order Ceratodontiformes; family Protopteridae; genus Protopterus; species Protopterus annectens. The sequence goes on from NC_056731.1 coordinate 1,845,632,024, forward strand.
GTATGCTACTGGGGAGAGAGATCCATTTTTTAGCCACTGAACTACTATATAGTGTGTCAATAGATGTGCGACTCAACCACCCTGTACCGTATATCTGTGAGTTTGACCTTAACCATTATGGCAATCCTCACACCCTATTTTTTCTGAGGCAGCATAATTTTTTATAGATTCTATTTCTGACTTATTTGGCATGCTTATTCATTTTCTGTGCATCATTACTTACTTCTTCATTATAAAATACTACTGAATACAGTTTTGTAGTAAATTAAAAAGAAAATGCTGTCTCCGACCAGTTAGCAGTAAATGCTCATATGTCTCTTTAATGCAAATAAACTATTTATTTTATTTCTCTGTTTTTCATATTTGGAAAACAATGAAGTAATTCTATTTACAGAAAAAGTTTACAGAAAAGAAGGAACATCTGAAGCTCTTCAATTTTAGTCCAGTATTTCTTCACTCATAAGGAAGTTAATCCTTAAACTAATAACTACTTCCATAGCTGTAGACCAATTACTATCAGGCTACCTAAAAACGGCCACAGAAGTCATACCCTTCCCTGTGTCCATACTAATTAATAGGTCCATAGCAGAAAATACTTCCCATCACTGTAGATAAAATCCTACATCACATCTCTGCACAAAGGCAGCACATCTACAGAGTTTAATAACTACAGACCAGTAGTGATTCTCCCCCTCCCTTCAAAGTATTAGAGAAATGCATCCACATGCAGCTGATTTAATACCTAACCTCAAATAACCTGCTCTCAGAAACACAACATGGTCTTAGGCCTCAGCACAGCACCACTACTGCTCTACTACATTTTCCCAATATAATAAACCAACATAGAAACAATGGTTTGCTTGTGTCCACCATGTTCTTAGACTTGTCAAAGGCATTTGATACTGTCTCACACCAGCAACTGCTCATTCTACTCTCCTCAGTAGGAATTTCACAATACCTGTGGTTTCTAAGTTACCTATCTGGAAGGCAACCAGCTGTTAAATGGCAACGAACCTACTCATCTTTCCAACCAGTTACTTCAGGTGTCACTCAGGACCCTATCCTGGGTTCTTCTTATTTAATATATTTATTAATGACCTCCAAACCTTCACTCACCATGCTAGTTTAGTTCAGTTTGCAGGTGACTCAACATTAATATGTGCAGTCTCAACAATAAATAAGCTCCAAGACATTACCCAAAAATCTTTCTCCTTTGTAGAAACTTGGCTCAAAGAATCAAACCTCCTATTCAACCCCAATAAGACTAAGTTAATGCTTTTTACCTCAAAAAGTTGCTAAAATCAAAAGCAATTTTTTTTACCATAAAGTCAACAAATAATAATGTCATTGAAACTGTAACTCACAGTAAGCTTCTTGGCATTATAATAGATGACAATCTCAAATATGAGCATTGTAGACTGCACACCATTAAATCTATACATCAGAAACTAGGCTGCCTTTTATTAATTTCTCCAAATCTTTTGGGTTTCTAATACTGTGACTGGAATGGACCCCATTCCTAAGTCAAGGTATAATTAAAGTTCATGAAATTAGTATTGTTTCAATCTTTGATGTTATCCAGAAATGCTCTTTGCAACACCTGCAATGTGCCCAGTAATGACTCTTTCTGCAATTCATATGGAGTTACATGTATCGGTAACATATCTAAGTACGACTGTAAATTCTTTTTTATAAGACTCATTGCTCCTACTACTCCTGGAACTGTCTGGGTATCTTTTATAGGATCAATGGAGTCCTTTCAGATACTGTAAGAAAAACTCTAGCCATCACGTTCTTATTACCAACTCTCTTATACGCCGCTCCTATCCTAACCAACTTAAACAATACCCAAAGAAAGAAACTTGCCTCCTGCAACAATAAAATAGCTAAATTTGCCACCAATCTCCCTCATAGCTTAAAGCAATTAATCTGGCTTGAACAATACAACTACTTAAGATATTCACAATTAACTACAGCACACAAACTTATTCATCATCCAGAAAAGTACCCTGTACTAGATAACTTATTACTGATCTATTGTCCAGCAAGGGATCTTCGTTATAGTAACAAATTCCTATTACTTTTAAATAAGTCAAATAATGTTGCAGGAGACTCGCTGTACTTCCAATGCATTGCTAAACTCTGGAATAGTATCCCCATACAAATAAAACTCTCCGACAAACTCAGCAGTTTTAAACTACTGCTTAAACAAAATCCTAACCAGTCCTGGTCCTGCATATGCTCATCATAAGGTTAAGACTTTGTATTCACCGTATGATATTCTCCAAATACTCTCCTTAAACAGAATATACTCAACCTCTCACTGAAATGACAAAACAATTTTTATATATAACTACTGCCTGTATAATCCATTAAGTTGCATGTGGACTTTCTCTTTAGTAACTTCTAGCTCTGTAAAATTGTAGAATGTATAAATGTAACAACAGTTTGTATACAAATATAAAGAGAAATGGAACTACTCTGTGTTTAACTCGTAGTATAATACCATGTAATCAAATGTAGCTTTTCTCCCCAGGCCTCCACTGAAAATGGGTATTACCCAGTTGGAATTTCCCAGTAAACAAAGACAAATAAATAAAGAAATCTGTTAAATCACTTAAATATCACTTGTGAAAAAAACTTACTGCATAACAAATATTTATTTTAATGGTGAAATGAAAACTTTACTTTTAACATAAAGGATCTAATAAATTAAATTGTCTCTAAATGTGACATTGTTCTGAGTATGTATTGAGGTATAAGAAAGGCAAGAAAATTGTACAGTATCAAATTTGCTTCACTGATGTAATAGATTTTAAATGAAATAAATATAACACATATTTGGGAATAAACCTTTATGTAAAGAAGGTTCATAGGTTCATGGGTTCATAGGTTCATAGGTTTATACTAGGCTATCTGCCCTAAGGCATTTATAAGCCTAGCCCAAATTTTTGTGGCTTACGCCACCCCTTATATGAAAAAATACTGTGCCCATTAGTTTGTTGTGCCTCTGTCCAGCAGTGACACAGAGATGATTCCCGGGGTAAACCTACGATCTCCCATCCACAGGTCTAGATTTCTCTTGAACAGAGTCAGCGAGGTGCTCTGCCTCACATGGACCGGGATTTTATTCCACAGCATAGGGAGTCTCTGAGTGATAAATCTATCCCTCCAGCACGTCCTATTTATATCCGTGCTAAGGTTTAAGTCGCTTGCTCTAGTGGTTTTGGTGGATTTGGATTTTTGAGGTGGAGCATGTCCATTAATTCCGGGTTGGACATGGCCTTGTATGTCAGGCACATGTCACCTCTGAGCAGGCGGTATGCGACTGAATAGAGCTGGAGTTTCTTCAATCTGGCAGCATATGACAGATTTTGGAGTCCCTTTATCCTTTTGGTGAGGAACTTTTGGGGTCTCTCCAATTGCTGCAGATGTCGGGTGAGATACATCCCGAATGGGGCATTGTACTCGATCATTGGTCTGATAAGTGAAGAGTACAGGGGAACAATGACCTCACTAGATCTGGATGTGAATCCCTTCATGATCAGGTGGGCAATGTAGAAGGTCTTTCTAACCACTTTAGCAACGTGAGTGTCAAAAGAAAGGCCACTGTCAACCTGGGTCCCCAGGTCCCTGATAACCTCTTCTGTGCTTAGTGGATTGCCACCTATATGGTAGCTTGGGGTTACCTTGTTTTTCCCGAAGGGTATGACTATACATTTTTGGCGTTTAACTTCAGGCCATGGCTCTGGCACCAGCTATCTGTTTCCGTGAGTCCCTTCTGAAGGATATCCGTGTCCGATGCACTTTCCACTATGGCGCCCAGTTTGCAGTCGTCTGCAAACTTTGTCAGCCAAAGTCCTCCCATGTTGGCCTGTACTTCTGAGAAGTAGATGCCAAACAATAGGGGCCAAGGACCGAGCCCTGTGGGACACCACTTGTGACCAGCTTGGAGTCTGACACAGCGCCAGCAACTCTAACCCTGTGGGTTCTGTCCTTAAGCCAGTTTGCAACCCATCTTGTGACATATGGGTTTACATTTAAGCTGGTAAGTTTTTCTACAATACCCGAGTGGGGTATTGTGTCAAAAGCCTTTGCAAGGTCAAGGTAGGCTGTATGGACTGCCTTTCCCTCATCAATGGCCTTGGTGACTGTTTCGAAGAAGTCGACCAAGTTCAAAAGGCATGATCTTCCCTTGACAAAGCCAAACTGGGTCGGGTCCAATGTCTGCAAGTCCCCTATATCTTTGTTTATGAGCTCCATTATGATCCTCTCCATAGCTTTGCAGACTAGACTTGTTAAGCTTATGGGGGTAATTACCAGGGTCCGTGAGGCGCCTTTGTGCAGTGGGACCACAGTTGCCGTATGCCACTCCTTGGGCACATATCCTGTGGTAAGGCTGAGATTAAACAGCTGCCTTATGTGCGGGTTTAATTCCTCATTTAGCTCGTGTAGCACACAGCCGGGGACACCATCCGGTCCCATTGATGCTGTGTTTTTAGCTTTAGAGAGAGCAGCTTTCACCTGCGCATTTGAGATGTCCGGGAGGCTACACTCGGCTGGGATAGTTATCTCTCCTTTAGGGAGAGGGGGTGAAGTTTGCACTGAACCTGTCTGCCAGTATGTTGGCAATGTCTGTGGGTTCAGTGATTTTTGTATCATTTTGGACTAATTCTGAGCATATCTGGGAGTTTCCACCCAGGTTCCTAACATAGCTGAAAAAGGCCTTATGATTGTCCTTTGAATCCATGGCAATTTTTCTCTCAAAATTGGCCTTAGTTGATTTTATGAGTGCTCGTATTTTTTACTAATAATGATCAGGGGTGACTTCCCTTTTATGGATTTTGTTCTATCATGTAATAACTTTCTCCTCTTATTGTAAAGTTTGTTAATGGCTGGGGTCCACCAGACTGGACGTTTGCCCTTTGTGGAAAGAGTCTTGGTTTTATTTGGGATTGCCTAATCCATGCAGTCCTGGAGATGTTCATAGAAGGCATTTGTAAGGGCTTCCGCAGCTTGGGTTGTGGTTTCCACTGGCTCAGGGGCCTTGAAGGATACCACACCAGTCTTGAGTAGTGTGAAGTTTGCTTTAGAGAAGTTCTTCACTATGGTCTTTTGTTTGGGGTGGGGGCGGGATGTGGATTTCCAGTGAGATTAGTTTATGATCAGATCTCACCAATGAGGGATATACTTCCGGTGTGGAGCATTTTGTCCCCATGTTTGTGACAATGAGATCTAGTATATTTTCACCTCTCGTGGGAACAGTGACTAGCTGTTCCATGGCATTTGAATTTATGAACTCCAGGAACCGTTGGGCTAGAAAGTTAGGGCTTGAGTAATGTTCCCAGTCTATATTCGGGTAGTTGAAGTCACCCAATATGATGGTGTTTGGAGATACATTTATACCCTCCAGTGTCTTCAGGAAGGCTGTGTGGGGTTCCTGAGTTTGAGAGGGTGGCCTGTAGCATGCTACAATTTGTAGAGCAGTTTTGCCTATGGTTAGTTGCACCTGGATGGTTTCGGAAGCTTCGTGCGTTGCCACCAACCTGGAGGTGTGGGTATCCTTTATGAATATGGATACACCCACTCCTTTTGTGGTGTGGTCCGGGTTTTGGGGCGGGAACGCATGATATGAGGTAAAACCTAATAGTGCCGGGTGCTCTCAGGAGCCTTGAACCAGGTTTCAGTTACAGCACAGACATCGATGTTCTCCATACTGAGAAGGGCCTCGAGTCGTGCATTTTGAGATTTAGACTTCTGGCATTGAGCAGCATTACCCTCAGTTTCTTCCCATTTTTGTTTTCTAGGGTGGTAGGTTTAGAATTTGAGCCTTGCCTAAAAAGGCACTATGGGGTGGCAAGAGCCTTAGCCAATATCCGGAATCCCAGGGGTGACAGGTGCAAGTCGTCCCTTGCGAAGCAGCGTGGCTTGTCAAACATGTCATCCCAGGCAGACAGACACTGGATCCCCTTTGAATGACACCAGACATTAAGCCAATTGTTAAAGCTGATCATCTTGTCTCTATATTGTGGCATCATTCTTGGTGAAGGAAGGATACTGCTCAGGGTTAGGGTCATACCTGCCTGGGCTACATAATCAGAGAGCTCCTCTATGTCTCTTTTCATGTAGTCCAGGGAGGTACGTCTCAAGTCGTTCACACCAGCATGGACAATGACTGTGTCATATTTGTACTTGCCGTGGAGTGACCCGAGTGCTTGTGTTATGTGGCGGATTCTAGCCCGATAGGCAGCTTACTGTGACCCTCTCCTTGTTCAGCCTGGTGAGTGGGACGTCAGTGTGTCTGACTATGGAGTCACCTATGACAAGTATGTTTGGTGTTGTATTTGGCCTTAAGGGCTGTGACTGCTTTGCACACTGCTTTTGTGGTTTATGTGTTGCTTGTGGGGTGTCTTGAGGTAGCAGTTGTTTGGGTGTCTGCTTTGGAGGCCTCTGCTGTTTAGGTAAATTTTTACTCAGGGCCTCCGAGTATGTCTTTGTGTGTTTATGTGTTTGATTCAATGGAGTGGTAGCATTATGTGAGGCTGGTTTTGTGGCGTGTGTAGTTGCCTTCTCCTCCTGTCTGGTCTTGCCAGTCCTGAGTTGAGAGAGCTCAGCCTCCAGTTTGGCTAAATAGCTGCATCTCTCGCAAGTATTTGTGTTATGTGGGAGGAGGAGAGGGTTGTCTGTGTACATGAGGCAGTTATAACATTGCCTCAAGATTCCCAGATTCACCAGCTGGACCGGAGAGGAGATTGACAACTGACCTTTGGACATGCTAGAATAATATTGGGAAATCCTTAATTGAAAACAAGGGCCAGTGGGGAGTGAGGGTGTAGTGCTTTTAATTTTAGTGCTGACTTATATAATTGCTTTAGTGAGCAAGTGCCAGGTAACTTGAGTGCAATATGTTACAAGTAACTAAATGCAAAAACGACAAACAGTAACTTTCTTTCAAGTGAAACAAGAAAATAAGTACAGTAAGCAATGCAGATATCACTAGTGATCCACAGAAGCTGAGAAGTTGCGTATTAGGTGGAATTAGCTTCCAGGGAAATAACAAGCAAACAAACAACAAGCATATAAACAAAGCTAGATTCAGCAGGCCTGGATCTAGTCTATGCTAGAACAAACAAGGTGTACCAATTTCAGTAAGATACAGTTCAAATATTCAGGCACTATAAACCTTTAACCAGAAATTCCCAGCTCAGAAGGGCAGAGTCCAGCCTCTTCTCCCACAAGAGTGCAGACCACGAACCTTCTTAATGTAAAATAACTGGCCTGAAGCCCAAGTGCCTAAACCAGAACTAATACACTTGGACACTGGGCTCTCAATCAGCAGTTCCCAACTTAGAAGGATGAAAGCTACATGTCCTGCCACCACAGTGCTTGCCACAAACCTTCCTAATGTAAAACAACTGGTCTGAAGCCCAAGTGCTTAATCCAAAAGACTTGAATGATAGCTACACTTTAATCAAGTTACAACCAAGCAGTAATAAATACCATTGAATACTTTAGAGAATGTCTGGATTAGTGCTCAAGTTACACAAACAAAGCTAGATCCAGCAGGCCCGAATCCAGTCTATGCCACAGCAAACAAGGCGCACCAACTTCAGTAAGAAACAGTTCAGATATGCATGCACTATAAGCCTTTAACCAGAAATTCCCAGCTCAGAAGGGCAGAGTCCAGCCTCTCCTCCCACAAGAGTGCAGACCACAAACCCTCTTAATGTAAAATAACTGGCTTGAAAGCCCAAGTGCTTAAACCAGAATTAATACACTTTTAGAATAACAGACACTGAGCCCTCAATCAGCAGTTCTCAACCTAGAAGGATGTAAGCTACCTGTTCTGCCACAACAGTGCAGACCAAAAACCCTCTCAGTGCAAAACAACTAACTGGTCCGAAGCCCAAGTGTTTAAACCAAAAGGCTTAGAATGAGTTACACCAAGCAGTAATAAATACAATTGAGTATTTTAAGATGATGCAAAAGTAAAAAGAAGTAGGTAGAAACACAAGTACAGTAAAAGCAGATGAAATTTTTATTTATTTATTTTTTTCTGAACAAGTGCTGAGATCAAAGAAACAGATTTGAGTGCTGAAACTAGAAAACTGGCTAGTTATAAGAAAAAAAAAAACAAGCTAGAAGGCCTCCTCAAACACAGAAGGGCTTGGGGGCTCAGAAGCCTACAAATAGTCTGTACCACTTAACAAGAAAGGCAGGAAATAAGCTTAATTTTTTTTTCTATTTCCCAGATGCTCTTTTTGTACACAGTAGGAGTGCCTGAAATCAGAATATGATCTCACTGCACTCAGTTGAGTGAGCAAATGAGATGGGCCCAGAGGCAGGCTGAGGGGCGGGCAGTTTCAATGCCACTAAGATAGGACAGGAAATCAAAGAATGTGGCTACCCCCACACCTGTAATTACTAGCAAATAACAAAATTCAGCCAACACTAGCTTCAGTGTAATAAACACAAGATTCATGTGTGCAAAAAAGGTGAGGAGAGAGATGAGGCAGTCATCTAATCTCTTAAGGTTGAACTGGAAATAACCAAACCATATACTATATTATTAAATAACAAGGGAATACAGATCACTTACTAAAGTCCACAATTTCATCATGCCAACTTCCCATAAAGTTGTACAAGACCACTGTGCACCAACTTAGTAATAAATATTAAATGGGAAATGAGTATCAGAACGATATCAACAATAACTCCTAATAAGTATTTATATTCTGATACAATACTTATCAATATGCTGTTTCATTCATATACATATAGCCTACAACATATCAAAATGGATAACACCTATGGTTTTACTAGTAGGTAATCCTAGTCTTTGGTACATCAACTGCCTCCCCTACTCTTTGTCAAGAAATAACTGGATGAGGTTTAAACATGTCCTTGATCTTCAACTCATCAATCAGTGTTCTTGTTAACAAATGACTGCTAGTCCACTGTGGCATTGTGTGTGGACAGTGATGGAACATTTTAAGTCTTTGCATTCTTCCCTGTAATTCTACTACCATAGAATTAGTATAAACAATGAAGAGGGTTGTACTGTGCATTTGAAGCTTTGAATAGTTTATTCTGTATGAGTGTGACAAGATGTAACACTGCCAGTGCTATACTACTCAGATTTTCTGTGCTAAAGCTTAATTTCTTTAGGGCATTATCGCTCCCAAAATTTTGTTCTCTGCCTACAGACAGGCATGCTTTTCCTCAAGTAGGGTGTGTTCTTTGCATTGCAAGATTACAGCACCCCCCCCCCCCCAAGAAAAAAAATGTGAGATAGCTTCATCTTGTATTGCACTGAAGTCTATTACTCTGAGGTTCAGCAGTCTCTTGAGTGAGAATATTAAATAAGGCTGCATACTGCCACTCCCACACAGGGGTGCATGATGGCATGTCCTCTGAAAAGCTTTTTTGGTGTTTGTGTGTATTTTACAGTTGCAGAATAAAGTGTGCCATATTCCCAATTTTGGAAAGAAAACAAGGAATAACCTGTTATGTTAAATGCCCTTCCTTTTATGCAAACTAGCTAACATCTAAAGACCAGCAAGTCTAGACTAACCTGCAATAAATAAGTACTGTCTCCTCTCTCTCTCTCTCTCTCTCTTTCTGTGAGTGGTTTGCCTTACATAGTAGAGTAGCACCACGCAGACTATAAATTTTCTGTGGCAAAGTGTTGGTTGCTCAGATATACTTTGAATCATGAGACTTCAACTCTAACAAACCATATTTAGCTCAAGATCAGAGGTGGTTTCAAAAAGGCACTTGTTTCAATTCAACAGCAAATAATAAAATAAATAGGAGATGAGATGAAATGAAATGGAGTAATCTCAAATCAAATCAGTAAGCAATGGATATCTGTCTACCTATCTATACAAATTACTCACAGCCATCTATTATATAAATTAAACTGGTTACAAATAAGATAATTAGCCCTTATCAGACACATTTCCATAGAGGAGTATCCAAAGGTCCTTTATCATTTGTTCATTCTTTTGCCAAGCACATGGAATTATCATGTGTTTGCTCAGTTTCACTTCTTTTTGCCACACATCTTATGCATGCTGTCATGTAAGGATAAATCTTGTACATGGTATACCAAAAGCTGTTTCAGGGTTAGCCCCTCAGTAGCTTTAAAAATGACTCTAGGTAATTTGGCTGTGTTGACTAATGTCAGCAAAAATTAGCATGGATATTTGTCAGTGCTAACTGTGTTGAAGACCTGGCCTATTCCGACTTAACGCCAGGGACCTATGCTAATGGTCTATGTGCCCCTATTGGCCAGTGTGTGCCCACTATTAAGCTCCGGATCAATAAGCTACCGGCTTTCCAGTACCCAGTTATCCAGCTTGGGTTTCCTGGGATCACTCTGCTCAGCAAAAGCTGGATGTAAAAGCAAACAACCTGCCAAACATGAAATAAGAATTGCTACACTCAATATAGGTTCATTGACAAGATGGAGCGTAGAAGTGGATGACATGATGGCAAGAAGGAGCCTGGACATAGTCTGTATCCAGCAGGGAAGATTAAAGTGCATTGTAGTAAAGCCACTTGGATTGAGATCCACGGTCTACTACTCAGGAGGGGGACAGACTAGAAATTGTGTGGGAATTGTGGTGAGGGAGATGCTTCAAAAGACAGTGAGGGATGTCATCAGAATAAGTGAGACTCATGGCAATCAGACTACATTGCAAGGACAGGGCACTATTCATAATCTCAGCCTATGCCTCAAAACAGGGTTGAGATAATGACGGAAACAGTGCATTCAGGCAGCAGTTGCAAGACCTACTAGATAAAGCAGGACAACATGAGTTGTTGTTGATAATGGGGGACCTGCACATATCTGGATAGACAGAACAGGTTATGAAGACTACCTAAGTTTACATGGGTGGCCCAACAGGAATTTAGAAGGAGAGATCATTCTATACTTCTAACTGGCAAATGGCTTGATAGAGGTCATCACATGGTTCAGCAGGAGAGACAGTCACAAGATCAGATACAAGACTGGCCACCATGTAATGTGAGTAGACTTCCTCTTAGTAAGGAAAGGGCACTGAGGTATAATCAACAAATGAAAAGTCATCTCCAGTGAAACAGTCTACCCAAAGTATAAACCACTTGTTGCCATGGTCAGCAACAAGCAGTGGACAGAGAAGGCTCTAAGGTCAACAGAGACTAAGCAATACAGGAAATAGGTGGAGATTAAGAAGAATGATGCATCTTCAAAGCAGAATGTGTGAGGACTATAGAACAGATATGTGTCTGAGCCAGGTATAGAAATAAGGTACATAAGGAAAGCTGGTGGTGGAATGCAGAAATCCAGGAAATCATCCAAAGAAAGGAGTGCAGGAAAAAGTGGGAGGCAGAAAAGATGGAACAGGCTAAGAAGGAATTCTCATTTGTTAACAAAAAGGCTAAGAAAGCAGTTGCAATAGAGAAGAGCAAGGCATCGGTGGCACTGTACCAGCTTCTGTAAAGTGGCTTAGTAGATGACACAAAGAAACTCTATTAGATTGCAAAGGAAAGAGGGAAAGATAAACAAGAAAGTAATCAGATTCCCTTTAGAAGGGGTGCCTGTAACAACCTGTTCATCAGTCCACAGGACATCAAAGCAGATGGAAAAAGTACTTCTGACAACTGCTGAATGAAGAAAACCCCATAGAAGCTGTACTGTCCCAGACACAACATACAACAAAAGAAGAAGAGGAGCCCATCCTAGAAGAAGTAAAAACAACACTAAGGAAAATGACGTCAGAGAAAGCAGCAGACTCAGCTGAGTTCATTTATTATTTATTTAACATTTGTTGACCGGGAAAGTTCAACTAGGACAGAACTTATTTTCAGCATTGGCCCAGGGAGAAACACTCCAGATGCATGTCTATAGAATGTGGGAGAAAACCAGAGTACCCAGAGGGAACCCACGCAAATGCAGGGAGAGCATGCAAACTCTACACAGGAGGCACACCAGCCAATAATTGAACCGGAGAACCCCTTGCTGTGAGGCAACAACGTTAACCGCTGCACCACTGCATCATACCAGGTATTATTATGATTTGGGGTGAGTTGGAAGAGAAATGTCTCCTGTGGGTACTCAAAGCAAAATGGATAGAAAGACATATCCCAGATGACTGCAGAATAAGCATTCTACTGCTAGTGTATAAAAGAACAAATGAGACAACCACAACTGTGGGTAGTATAAAGGCATCAAATTCATGTCACAGTGCATGAAAGTTCTGGAGAGGGTGATTGATAAACAAATACATAGAGTAGTAGAAAGTAAGATGGGAAATGAGTAGTTCAGATTCAGATCAGGATGCAGGAAAACTGAACTAATGTTTGCAGTGATATAGCTGAGAATGACCTAGAGATGAGAAAAGAGTCCAAACAGACATTCCTAGACTTGAAGAAAGCATACAACAAAGTCCCAAAGCTAGAATTAGAGGGGCTGCAGCCAAGTGGCAAAGAGTGTCAGGCATAGTGTATCAGAGAAGCTGAAAAGTAAGGTGTAGAAAACAGTGGTGCAATTAGTACAGAAACCAGGGCAGTGGAGGCAGAGCAGCTGAGGAAGCTAGAGGTTATGGAGATGAAGCACCTGAGATGGGTGATGAGATGCACACTATGGGACAGATGAAGAAATGAGGACGTCAGAACAGATGTCCAAGTAGTTCCAACTGCAAAGAAAGGTAAAAGAGTATAGATTATGGTGGTTTGAGCAGATGTGCAGGAAAGCAGATGACAGGTGACGAAGATTTGGGACAAACAGGAAGAAGGCAAGAGGAAAAGAGGGTGTCCAGCAAAGAGATGGATGGATTATGTGAGAGAAGACCTGCAAGAGTCAGGCATGACTGTTGAAGAAGGTAGGTGAGTGGCACTGAACTGAGAGAGATGTCAACAGTTGACATGATACCCTGACCGCATGTAGAAAATGGGAAAAAGGGGGTTGATGATGATGATGCTATATCAGAAGAAAATGTTATTTTCAATACATTTAGATAAATATACAAGGATTCAATTCAGCTCATTTTAGGATGCCTTTTAATTTGCAGCATAGAAAGATACAAATGCACATCACATTGCCATATAAATTGATAATCTTCTCACCAAAGTCTTACACTTCTGGCACCTGCTATCCATCTTTTTCTTAATTTTTAATCTTCTAGGTCTATATGCAGATGTGGTAATAATTCCAACAAATTTATGGAAGCACATCTATGTCTGCTGCCATGTTGCAGCTTGCTTCTTCTCTTATTCCTTACTCATCTTTCCTTTACTCCTGTATAAACAATGCGGACCTGCAGTGACACCAGCTTTGTGAAGTAGCTACTCTCTGTACAACTGCCATTACACTATTAAGTTGCCTATTTTACTATGTATTTTTGTTTTGCAATCTTGCAGGTGGCTACTTACTCTGACATGACCCCATACATATCATTCACACTTCTCTGAATGACTGAATAACCAGCAAAGTTCTGTATTGAGTATATTGTAATTCAAAACATTATGGGAGGCAATTCACTTATTGTATGCACTGCATAGACCTATTGGACAAAGGCATGCAGGGGCTTGGCTAATTCTATTTCATAGACAATAATGTAATAAGGATCTGAAGTGGCATATTACTTCACACAAATCAGGCACTTATGTGAATGAATTACACTGCATGATTAAGAACACTAATGAAGTTTAGAAAGGGTCTCTATTAGAACATCGAAGGTTTAATGGTTCGAATCACTAAAGGTTGACCTTTAATGATCGAACCATTAAAATTTCGAATGTTCAGAAAAAAAACCCCAAAAAAACCTAAAGGGTGTAGGCAGGGGGCAAGTCCCCCCCCACCCCCTGCTACTTAAATATATCAACTCCAAGACCACACTACATTAACTTAAACGGAAATCTCCCCTTACGGAGATTTCCGTTTACCCAGTCGACGTTCTGCACGTTCACTATTCTCATGTCGACAATGTCGGATTCAACATTGTCGGCGTTCAAGAATACAACAGGTAACTGTTTAGAAATAGCTATATTGCATACCAAGGATGTCTACAGGGCTTGTGTTCTCAGTTTTAATGGTGCACTGAGTACATCTTGTTGTTGTCCAAATACAGCCTGTGATACTCTAGCCACCATCCAAGAGGTGAACATGACCCTGTGACATGGCAGGATTCTGTACTTTTGTGACATCACAGTATGTATCCCAGTAAGATGCACATAAACAACAGCATGTAGAAATAAGCATAATGCAGTTCATTCACTTCCTGAGCTGACTTACTCATTACAGTATACTAGTGTTAACACCACTGATGTACACTGTAAATAGCCCGTGCCATGCGTGGAATACTGTGTGGGCTACTTTCACTTGGCTGAGTGTGTGTGGGCTACTTTCACTTGGCTGAGTGTGTGCGTGTGGGCTACCTTCACTTGACTGAGTGTGGGCTACTTTCACTTGGCTGAGTGTGTGTGTGGGCTACTTTCACTTGGCTGAGTGTGTGTGGGCTACTTTCACTTGGCTGAGTGTGTGTGTGTGTGTGTGTGGGCTACTTTCACTTGGCTGAGTGTGTGTGTGTGGGCTACTTTCACTTGGCTGAGTGTGTGTGTGTGTGGGCTACTTTCACTTGGCTGAGTGTGTGTGTGTGTGTGTGGGCTACTTTCACTTGGCTGAGTGTGTGTGTGTGTGTGTGTGTGTGTGTGTGTGTGTGTGTGTGTGTGTGTGTGTGTGTGTGTGTGTGGGCTACTTTCACTTGGCTGTGTGTGTGTGTGTGTGTGTGTGTGTGTGTGTGTGGGGGGCTACTTTCACTTGGCTGAGTGTGTGTGTGTGGGCTACTTTCACTTGGCTGAGTGTGTGTGTGTGTGTGTGTGTGTGTGTGTGTGTGTGTGTGTGTGTGTGTGTGGGCTACTTTCACTTGGCTGAGTGTGTGTGGGCTACTTTCACCTGGCTGAGTGTGTGGGTTACTTTCACTTGGCTGAGTGTGTGGGCTACTTTCACTTGGCTGAGTATGTGTGTGTGTGTGTGTGTGTGTGTGTGTGGGGGGGGGCTACTTTCACTTGGCTGAGTGTGTGTGTGTATGTGGGCTACTTTCACTTGAGTGTGTGTGTGGGCTACTTTCACTTGTGTGTGTGTGTGTGTGGGCTACTTTCACTTGGGTGTGTGTGTGTGTGTGTGGGCTACTTTCACTTGGGTGTGTATGTCTGTGTGTGTGTGTGTGTGTGTGTGTGCTACTTTCACTGCGTGTGTGTGTGTGTGTGTGTGTGTGTGTGTGTGTGTGTGTGTGTGTGTGTGGGCTACTTTCACTGTGTGTGTGTGTGTGTGTGTGTGTGTGTGTGTGTGTGTGTGTGTGTGTGTGTGTGTGTGTGTGTGTGTGTGCCCCAGTTGCTATATACTGGTGGCTAGACTCATGGTGGTGTGGTAGGGAATACCTCAGGCTTGAACTCTGTACCTTGTATGCAGGTGTTAAAGACCTGAATTCCCTACCCACCACCGTTTGTAAAAAAATTGCAGATTTTTGCCTCATATTTGATCTCATCTGTTCCTCATAATATCTGTGGTTTCTACATGTTGCAATGCTTGATATTTGACGGTGCAGTGGTAGCATTGTTGCCTCAGAGCTGCAGATTCTCAGGTTTGGTTCTTGGCTGGGGTGCCTTCTTTGTGGGGTCTGTATTTTCTCCCTGTGTTTGTGTGGGTTTGCTTTTGTGTCCTCCCATGTTACAAAGACATGTCTGCATTATTTCTTCCTGGGCCTCTGCTGAAAATTGTTTTTATATTCCAAGTCAGACTGTCATGATTAACAAATGTTAAATAAAATTGACAGGCATTTGAATTTCAGACTTCAGGTTTCTGAATGTTTAATTCCTTACATATTTGATGATGCGGTGGTAGCATTGTTGCCTCACAGCTATATGTTTTCTGGTTTGATTCTTGGCTGGCGTGCCTTCTGTGTGGAATCTGCATCTTATCCCTGTGTTTGTGTGGATTTGCTCTGGTGTCCTGCCATTTTACAAAGACATGTGTCTGCAGTATTTCTCCCTGGGCCTCTGCTGAAAATTGTTTTTGTTCCGTCAAAAGTAAAATTGACAGGCATTTGAATTTCAGACTTCATATTCTTCAGAAAATACATAGTAACACAACCTAAGTTTATAAGATGAATATTTGAAATTTATCCTATTTTTGGGACTATATTACCCCATTATTGGATTTGTCCAGGTTTTTTGTGCTAAGGTTTACAGCTATGGCAAGAACTGAATTCACTGAATAAGTTTGAGGGCTGTATTCCCTCATTACTGGGTGTGTCCAGGTGTTTTATGCTAAGAGGTTGACAGCTATGGTGAGAACTGAATTAATTAAATGATAGCCATTTAAGTTTCAGTCTTCCGCTCTTTCAGAAAGCAGCTGATTTGGCGTAGTGGTATGTTGCTCTGACTGTTTTGCACAGGGACCTTGGCAGTAAAATGTATGGTGGTAACACAGCATTTTTCTTTCACAAAGCAGGTGATTTGGCATAGTGGTATGTTGCTCTGACTGTTTTGCACAGGGACATTGGTAGTAAAATGTATGGTGGTAACACAGCATTTTTCTTTCACAAAGCAGCTGATTTGGCATAGTGGTATGTTGCTCTGACTCTTTTGCACAGGGACCTTGGCAGTAAAATGTATGGTGGTAACACAGCATTTTATTCTAGCAACTTTCCAAGATTATACAAGCAATGTTTAATGTGTCCTTGGTTTTTGGGCTTTTGACCCCCCCCCCAATAAATTTGGCTTTTTCCAGATTTCTTGTGCTGCGAAGTTGAGATGCAGTTGAGTATTGAGTAGATTTTACAAGGAGCTGAGAGCAGCAGGGGAAGAGAAGTTTAGTGCTGCTTATGCTAAGTGAGCTTGCATTGTTAATAGCACAACAGGTTGTGTACTTGCTTTTGATGCCAAAGGTTGTTGGTTCTACTCCCACAAGGGATGAATGCTGCCATACTGAAAAAGTTAAGAAACTAACTATGAGCCTGTTATCAGTTTGCCATCCATTTCCTATTGCAATATTACTAGCTTATCATTTTTAATGTAATATAGGCAATTTATTCCTCATGGGCATCAGACACTTTATTTTTCGATGAAACCATGAAATATAGAGGTGTTTGCTAGCAGCAACATCTTCATTAGTTACAGATTTATTTAATGTGGAATTATTTAGATGACTTTTTTACTTCTTCAGAGACTGTGCATATTTACTGATAATGGTGGACTGCAGAATTGTGCATATTTACTGATAATGGTGGACTGTAGAATTGTGCATATTTACTGATAATGGTGGACTGTAGAAGTTTGAGTAGACTTTTATGATGGAAATGTTTTGAACTGGGCAGTTTTGTCATTATGGGTGCATGCATTTTGTTTCATTGTTTACTGGAAAGATGTTCTGAATTGGGCAGTTTTGTCATTATTGGTGCATGCGTTTTGTTTCATAGTTTACTGGAAAAATATTAAAAACAATAGGGAGGTGTATCAAAGAGCACATGTATGTTTCATATGCAAGGGGCCTATGATTTGAAAACAGCCCAGAATTAATCTTTATCTGCCACTGGTAAAATGTATTTTCTTTGAATGTGGGTTTCAATGCTGTTTCAATGAATGTGAGTTTCAAGGGCAGAGAAGTTTTAATGCTAAGTTTGTTTAGCAGATGTTTTAGTGTGTGTGCTGTAAAATGCAAAATAAAACTTTCAAATGAAGTCCAAATCATCATAGAAGAAAATCAGTATGCATATTAGTGTTTATGGTAAATGGAGTGAAATAGCCAAGTAATGGATCATTGGAATGGCTGCAGGGGGAGGCTCCATTCGACCATGATTTTGTGAGGGGGGAAGGGCGGCAAACTTAAAGATGGCCCCAGCTGAACTATACCTCCCAACTGTCCAGATTTTCAAAGAATGAATAGATTTTTGCTTCTTATTTTTGGGTTGTTCCTCATAAAATTTGTGGTTTTCTGGTAAATCATTTAGGAATTAAGTCACTAAATAATGACACATTGAGTTTCAGACTTCATAACCTTCAGAAAAATGCATGCTAAAGTAAGACCTGTTGTTCTATCAACTGTCTCAGTTTATACAAGAGCAATTTGTAGTACTGTTTATATGTTCCCCCAATATATTTGGCCTTGTCCAGATTTATTGCATTAACAGGTTGAGAGGTACATGCAAATACATTGCTTTATAGAATTAGGCATAGCCAAACCTCTCAACTGTCCCTGATTTTGGCTCAAAATGTTGCTCTTCCCCCTAATAATCCCTCCGCAAAATAGCAATTTTGGAAGAAAACATGGGGGGTTTACAATTAAGAAATAACTGTAATAATCAGTTATAGATTACTTTTATTTCAGAAATGCATGTAGATTCTTTTATTTTGTCAGCTGCTCAAGTTAGCAGTATTAATATTAAAGTATCCCTTCTTTGACAGGTTCCCAGCTGTACTGTGTGAATATTTTATATTTTTACATCACATTTTTGGTCCATTTTTCATAAAATTGTGTTTTTTTTGGCAAATTAGTGACAAATCATTAAAGACTGAAGTTAGAAAAATAATGACAGACATTTGAGTTTCAGATTTCATACCATTCAGAAAATTCATACTAATGCAAGACCTATTCTATTATCTTTCTAAGTTTATAAGAGCAATATTTAAAAATTGTCCTTATTTTTGGGCCTTTGTCCCACTTCTTTGTATGGCTTTGTCCAGATTTCTTGCTCTGAGGTTGAGAGGTATGACAAATGTGTCAGGGCCATCACAGTCAACCAGAGACATTTTAAATTGTGACATACTTGTTGCACCCCACTCCCCCATGTAGTGACTCTGGATGTGTCGAAGCAAGGCAAGGAGTAGTTATGCAATGTAAATGTGCAGAGTATCCCCCCCATCCAAGGTAGACACAAGTACTAGAGTGGCTTTTCATCTGTCCTTGATTTTTGTAGAATGGTCTGGTTTCTGTCATATTTTTTGTACTGTTGATTTATGCTTATTACTCAAAGTGTCTGTTGCTCTGTGTTTAAGTAGCAATACTTTAATGACCATCAGGTAAGCTTGGCTGAGATCGTAAGATGCAAGTAAGCTTTAATAAGCATACTGTTAAAGAATTGCCAACATTGAAAGCCTTTCTGTTGTTGCCATGTAGAGAATACTTAACTAGATAATGTATAAGCCTTGGGTATTGAAATGCATATGACAGTATTTGTAATAAAGGACAGGATTACATTATTTTAAGAAGCTCATTACACTTGGAGACTTCCAGTCATCTCTGCAGGCTTTACCCATAAACTAAACAGAATGCCAGTCGTGTGGTCCATAACCTGTACAGTAATCCTTTTAAGCAATGTATCTTGAGCTTATTTCTTGTTTGCTTTTCATTTTTTACTTTGATCATGTTTTCCCCATGAAACAAGTAGATAGTTGTCAGGCAGCAGGTCTTTTTTTGGATAAGAAACATTTTTACAAGTGGGGGCATCAGAGATTTCAACTTTCAGCATGTTACTTAGTACTTTAATAAAGCTGAATATAAATTATAACTAGAACTGCAGTGCAAGAAGTGGTTTGAGTTGAGTGCTGCTTGTTTTTCTTATACTTGATTTTGACTGGCATTCCATTAATGTATTTAAAAAGTAATTTATTTTTTCATCCCTCACAACCTTTTTGTTTCCATCTAGATATTAAGTAAGCTGTCATGCAGCCAATGCATTGAAATATTTTTATTCTTCTACACTTCATTTTGTCTTCATTGGACTCTCATAATGATGGTTTGGCACCCACGGCAGTGTATTTAGTTAGTTTTTGTGGTTTTTGAGCATAGCTCCTCCCCTTTCTAGTTGGCCACACCCCATCCCATTGACCACACCTATTCAGCTGTCTCCTGCAGCCCCCCTTTGATTTGAAGTCACCAGCCGCCACTGCTTGTCACCCTTTCTTACAATATTCATCACTGCAGCCTTCCTCAAAAAAGTGCATACAATACGCCTTTGCACAGGTTATGGTATCCTTCATTACTGGCACTGTTGTATTAATCTTAGACTCTTCATTATCCTTAATATACATAACTAGTTCTCTTTGCTGAACTAGAATTCTTCTGTCAAGTTTATTCCCAGATTCTGCTGCATCAGGTTATTTAATAGGTCAAATATACCTTTACTCTATTTCCGTATTTCCCAGAATTCTTTAATGTTATAGTTGTCCTATATTTGTATATGACTCCAGACAGCATAACGTTATAGTCTCTATTATTTGTTATTATTATTTTTAGTTTATTTGTTACCTGAGTAAGCTCATTAGACATAAGTGTCATATTCCAATGGGTAACCGACAGGTAAAGTGAATTGCTCAAAAATCACACAATTTGCAAGTGGAAATTGAGGGAATCAAACCCAGGAGTACAAGAAAAAGAGCATTAACAGCTAACCTTATGAGCCAAAGTGCCATACTACATCAATTGCAGTATGTCAGTAGCATTTTCTTTAACTTTGCAGTTGGTGAAATCTTTCAAAATACTCAGTATCCAGTTTTCTTTCCAATGACTCAGTAGTTTTTTGTCCAAACTCCCACTCTCACACAAAACTACATCCCGGGCTGTGTACTACATGAACTACAATATGAACTGGCACCTCACCTAAGTGTCATGTTTAATCATAGCCTCACCTCAGGTTTCGTGCCCACCGAGTGGCGCAGAGCTACAGTTATCCCAATCCACAAGGGGGGGATCCACCTTGGATCCCGGAAACTACCGTCCCATCAGTCTGACAAGCCTTATCTGCAAGGCCATGGAGCGTATTATCATGGAACTTATAAACAAAGACATTGGCAACCTTCAAACACTGGACCCCACCCAGTTTGGGTTTGTGAAGGGCCGATCTTGTCTCCTGAACCTGATTAACTTCTTTGAATCAGTCTCCAGAGCCATGGACAAGGGTAAGGTGGTCCACACAGCCTATCTAGACCTTGCCAAGGCCTTTGACACCATCCCCACTCTGGAATCATAGATAAACTTACTAAGTTGGGCATTAATCCCTATGTCACCCAATGGGTTTCTAAATGGCTTACTGATAGAACCCACACTATAAAAGTAGCTGACTCCAAATCCAGCTCCAGACAAGTGACAAGTGGAGTACCTCAGGGTTCAGTCCTGGGGCGCTCTTGTTTGGCATCTACTTCTCTGAAGTACAGGTCAACACTAAGGGACTCTGGCTAACAAAGTTTGCAGTTGGCTGCAAACTGGGTGCCATTATTGAATCCCAAATGATGTGGATACTCTACAAAAGGGCCTTACAGAAACAGATGCTTGGTGCCAGAGCCATGGGCTCAAGCTCAATGCCAAGAAATGTATTGTTATCCCCTTTGGGAAAAAACATGTATCCATGAATTACCATAGAGGTGGCAGTACACTAAACACAGAAAGTGTGATAAGAGACTTAGGGACACAGGTGGACAGTGGTCTCACCTTCGATAACCACATCGCCACAACAGTCAGGAAATCCTTCTATGTGGCACACCTCATCACGAAGGGCTTTTCATCCAGAAAAAGGAGGTCATTGTCCCACTGTACTCATCCCTCATTAGACCCATTATAGAATACAACGCCCCATTTGGTATGTACCTCTCAAGACATCTGCAACAACTGGAAAGGCCTCAGAAATACCTCACTAAAAGAATCACAGGCCTAAAGCAGATGCCCTACGCTGACCGCCTTAAAACTCCAGCTATACTCTGTCGCATATCGTCTACTCAGAGGCGATCTCTGCTTAACATACAAGGCCATGTCAAACCCAGAGCTGTTGGACATGCTACACTTAAAGAAATCCCAATCCGTCAGAGCTACACGCTCCAGGGATCTAAACCTTGCCATCACAATAAACAAAACATGCTGGAGGGATAGGTTCCTGACCCAGAGACTCCCCAGACTCTGGAATAGATTGCCCATACATATCAAGCAGAGTGCCTCTTTGGACCTCTTCAAAAGGAACCTTGACGACTGGATGGGAGAAAGGAAATTCACCCCAGGGATCACGTCAGTCGCCCTGCTAGACAGGGGTCCAGGAAAGTAAATAATGTGGGAAGAAATAGCCAGGGAATTGTTATGGCTAGGCTTGTATAGGCCCTAGGGCTGATAGCCTAGTACCAACCTATGAACCTATGAACCTATAATAAACTCATGTTCGGCTGTGAAAGCATACTTGGTTTTATTAATCTTAATTCCCTGCCTCTGTAACTTAAAAATAAGACAATGATATTATCTTATGTAGGAGTTTTTTGTGTTGCTTCTATCCATTGTAGTATATAAATAATAAAAGCTTCAAGATCCTTCGGTATGCTTTCCTTTATTTTAGTTTACTCCCCATAGCTTAAAGTCTCCATATATCACACAATCATCTGCAGTTAGGTTTCCTCAAAAACAAACTGACAGGATGCTTATTTCATGTCATGGATAATTAAGAGGTCTGCATGTCAGTAGTATTTCCAACCCACGTCCCTTTATGCTTAACAATAAAGTAGGACGATGCGATGTTGCATTTTTCATGCTTCACTTATTATGTTTCCAAGGTCTTCACATTATTTTTCAGACAATCCCCCACTCATGAAAGTGCTGACAAAAGTATAGCTATCAATATCAGCACCTCACTCTCTGAACTTTAACCATGCTGCTGTTAATACTCCCTCTTGCAGCAACCTTATTTGATTCTGTTCCTTTACCAGTTCTTTTTTCTTTAAAAAAAAAAAACTTGGTGAGTCTGCAAAGTGCCCGCGTTGTGTAACCCCCACCCCAAAATCACAAAATCAGCACTATTGTTTCAACATGACAGATAAATTCTATATGTAGCGTTCATACGTTTATTCAAATAAAAGAGGAAAAAACTCTAATTTTCAAAAAAAGTTAAGTTTTATCGGGTTAATATTATAATCTCGAAGGTTTAAAACTTCGAATCACTAAAGATCAAACTTTAGTGATCAAAGTCTTAAACCATCGAAACCAAAAAAATAAAATACTAAATTAAAAAAAAAAAAACTAAATAGTGCGCTGCCCCCCCACACTCCCTACTTAAATATACCAACTCCGAGAATGCACTACATTGAAGTAAAAAAGAAGTTATATACTCACCATAATGTTCCATGTATGTAGTCCATCTTGCCAAACATTATTACGTGTGGACTCGGCCGCTTAGAAAGCCCGAAAACTTCTGATTGGCTCGTGGCTAATAGGTATCCCATGGTGCATGCACATATTCCCCAGATCTTGTTTGCTACTAGTCTATCAGGATAAGACAAGAAAAAGGACAAAGGTCCAGAAGAATAAACTGTAATAAAGGCGCCCTTGTGGTATAAACCACTGTAGAAAAGGAAAAACTGTTTCCAGATCCTCCAGGAAGGGGGCTGGTGGGTGGGTTCGTAATAATGTTCGGCATGATGGACTACATACATAGAACGCTATGGTGAGTACATAACTTCTTTATGTTATGTAGTCCTATCTCGCCTCCATTATTACATGTGGGACAGCGTCCCTAGCATCTTGAATGGGTGGCTCACTGGAAAATACCCCTGAGTACCGTGGAACCAAACAAGGCTCTACACCTGGAAGTTAAATCCAATTTATAATGGGAAATGAAGGTATGAGGGGTAGCCCATGTTGCTGCTGCAGATATATTATCAAAAGGTGTCCTGGCTTGGAAAGCAGCAGAAGTAGAGAAGGACCTGGTGGAATGCACTTTGACTTTAAAGGGCAACTCCTTTCCCTGAGAAGTGTAAATAAAGGAAATACAACTAGAGATCCACTTCGAAAGTGTAACCTTGGAAACTGGCAAGCCCATTCTCGCCTCAGCTAAAGAAATGAACAGCTGTTCTGATTTTCTAAATCCTTTTGTCCAGTGAATATAGAAACGCAGTTGCCTATGCACATCCAATTGATGGAATGTATACTCTGCTTTTTGGAGTAATTAGGGAAGAACACTGGCAATTCAATTGTTTGGTTTAAGCGAAATTAAGAACAGACTTTTGGAATAAAGGAAGGATTCATCTAGAGAGAAACCCTGTCTTTGTGAAAAATTAAATACGGAGGTTTAACTGACAGGGCCTGTAATTCAGAAACTTGTCTGGCTGAGGTTATTGCTACCAGAAAAAGAGTCTTCCAAGACAGGAATTTCAACTGAAAACTATGGGCTGGTTCAAAAGGTGGCAGAGTAAGTCTAGACAGGACTAGATTCAGATTCCAAGGAGGAATGGGGTCTTGCACAGGAGGTCTTAACATCATGGAACACCTAAGAAAAGATTTGCGCAGTTTGTGAGACATAAGACTGGAATCATTAATCCCGGCATGAAAATTAGATATTGCTGCTAGCTGAACTCAGAGTGTAGCAGCCACTGAACCCTGGTGAAAGAGTTCTGAAAGGAACTCTAGAACAATACTAACGGGAGCTGTAAATGGATCAACTTCTCTGTTGTGTGCCCATATAGAAAATCTCTTCCATTTACTGTGGTACAATTTTCTAGTCGAAGGCTTGTGAGAAGAGGTAATAATATAAGTTACAGCAGGAGACAGATCATGAAGCCTGACTAGTGATGGAACTGGAGCAGCCATGCTGTCAGTTTAAGAGTGTGGAGACTGGGGTGAAGAGAACCTGACATGTATGTTAGGAGGTCTGGCACTGGGTCCAGAGTCCATAGATTGTCTAACAGGTGAGGCCCGAGGAAAGGGAACCAAATCTGATGAGGCCAGTAAGGAGTGATAAAGATCATCTTGCTTCCCAACAACATTGCTTTCTGTATGACCTTGGGGATGAGTGGAAAAGGAGGAAAAGCATAAAAGAGTCCCGGGGGCCAATCGTGGACAAGTGCATCTCTTGGAGACTCTACCGGAGGGGGGATGAGAGAGAAAAAGGTGCTGCATTTGGTGTTGATGGGGCTGGCAAAGAGGTCACAGCAGAGTTGTCCCCACTTGTGGAAAATCATACTGGCTATTTTCTGGTTCAAGGACCATTCATGAGGTAACAAAATTGCCCTGCTTAGCTTGTCCGCTATCACGTTGGAAGTCCCTGGGATGTGCGTTGCAATGAGAAAGCATTGGGAAGAAATCACCCAATTCCAAACTCGCAGGGCCTCTCGATATAAGGGGTATGATCTGTTCTCCCCTTGTTTGATTAGATACCAGATCACCGTCATGTTGTCGGTCTGGATAGCTTTCGTTCCTAGAGGGAGAAAGTTGTGAAGTGCTTGCAATGCTAGAAGCACCACTCTCATCTCTAGGACATTGATATGCAGATGGGCCTCCTGATCATGCCATGTGCCTTGGACAGTCCCACCAAGATAATGCCCCCCCCCCTATCTGAGAGGCATCCGTGGTCACAGTGGCAACGGGTTGGTGCGGTACAAAGGGAGTCCCTGTGGTAAGATGACCTGGTTGAATCCACCAGTGTAGGTCCTTTTTGCAATCTGATGATGTAGAGGTAACTGCTGAAAAGACCACTGGGATGACAGGAGCCATTGGAGTATTCTCATATGTAGTCTTGCTAAAGGTACCAAAGTTATGGTCGACGCTATAGTTCCGAGAAGCTGCAACATCACTTCACTTTGGCTCTTCAAAGGGGAAGTATCCTGTAAATTTGTTGCACAAGATTCTGTATTCTGTCTGCAGGTAGTCTGGCTGTCATAGCGACCGTGTCTATGTTTGCGCCTATAAAAGTTATAGACTGAGTGGGCAAAGTAGAGGATTTTTCCCAGTTTATCGAGATTTCCAACTGGGAACAGAGCTTGATTGTGGAATCTCTTGACTGAACTAGGTGATGCCTGGTGGTGGCGGTCAGGAGCCAATCGTCCAGGTATGGAAAGACTTGGATTCCCTGACACCTCAAATGAGCTGTGACTACTGCCATGCACTTGGTGAACACCTGGGGGGGGGGGCTGTGGTGAGACCAAAGGGTAGCAATCGAAACTGGTAATGATTGGCTCCCTCCAGGAAGCATAGGTAGCTCCTTGATGCTTTGTCCATCATTATGTGGTAGTAGGAATCCTGGAGATCTATTGAGCACATCCAGCTGTCTCTCCCTAACAGAGGGAGTATGGATTGTAGAGTGACCATTCGGAACCTGGACTTCTTTACATACTCGTTTTACCTGCTGAGGTCTAGGATGGGTCTCCAGTCTCCTGTTCTTTTTGGAACTAAAAAGAACCTGGAGTATGCTCCGAATCCTGTCTGGTCTGCTGGTACCTTTTGGATGACTCTTTTTAATAGCAGCTTTTTTTATCTCTATAGCTGCTTGATCCCTGTGATTGAGTGGTACATCTGGGATCCTTTTGAGAGGGCATGGTGGAAGGGAAAAGGGTACAGAGTAACCTCTGGTGATAATGTCTTGTACCCACTTGTCTCGAGTGAAATTTAGACAGTCTTCTGGGTACAAGGACAGGCGACCCCCGACCGGCTCCAGAGACGCACAGTCGGGTTCCACATCAGGAATGCTGATAGGGACGGTCACGAAAGGAATCGCGACCTCCCTGATTTTGTGGGCCTCCCCTGCCTCTAGGGCAACGTCTACCATTATTTCCTCCTCCTCTGTCTCTGAAGGAGGAATCACCCTTTGTGTCCTGGAAAGGTCTCTGTGATTTCTTGAACCACATTTTTCTGCTCTTCTGACCCTTAGGGTAAGGTTTAGAAGGAATGGTAAAACAGACTCCCATGGCAGAGAGAATCTTTCCTTCCTGTTCACATCTGGTGAGGGTATCTTTCACCTTGGGTCCAAAAAGAGAGGATCCATCCATGTGAGCATTGCTGAATGTAGACTTGAAAGGCTCAGCAAAGTTGCATAGACGCATCCAGGAATGTCTCCTTAAGAAGACTCCTGAACCCACCGCCCTATTCGCACCATCAGCTGCGTACAAAATCAGCCGCATGGAGGAGTTAACAATAGATGTGAGAGTAGCCAACTGAGCCGACACTGTAGATGGGACTGCTTCAGTAGAGGTACCCTAAAGAGTATCGCCTAACTCCTTTAGGAGATCTCTCTGAAGTCTCATAAAATGTGACAGATAGTTCAGCGATCGGAGTGTAAAAGCCACTGAAGAGAAGATACACTTCCCATACCTATCCATCGTTTGGGATTCCTTATTAGGAGGATGGACAGAAGAAGAAGTCTCTGCCAGCTCCTTCTAAGTGGCTGTCTCCACCACCATGGCATCAACAGGTAAACCCTTGGATAAAAATTCTTTGTCTTTAGGGGCAGAAAGAAATTTTTTCGGCCTCCTGGGGACTGGTTCCACGGCATCAGGAGTCTGCCATGCTTTCTGACTCACAAGATCCAGTAATTCATCAAATGGAGGAGACACCCATGAAGCTGAGGGTACCTTCAGGTACACTGACTCCTCATCGGACGGGGTAATGGTGGGCCAGCCGCCTCTATGCCTGAGGATCTCCAAAATGTCTGCAAAGGAGACATCTTCAGAGGATGACTTAGGGGAGCCCTCCGACTCAGATGTGACAGACTCATCAGGGGAGTCTACATGCTTCCTCTTACATGATCTCTTTCGAGAGGGCTCCTCAGCGGGGTTTTCTGGGAAGGTCTCGGAAGATCGGGGGTCACCCAAATGGGGGACCTGAGGCTGTGGGTCTCTACCATTACAGGGGAGAGAGGATGCTGAGACTGTAGTCAGCACTTGAGTGAATATAGCATCAGTACTCCTATGTGGTACAGATGAACTATCCAACATGCTCCTCATCCTCATGAAGACCAATTCCTTCAGCTCCGAATAATGCCCCGGCTCCAAAGAGAGCATATGTGCCGATGGCTCCAAAGGAATCGGCTCCGAGAATGATGTAGGGTTTGAGCTCACTCAGGCCGACGCACCAAGAGGAAGACTCGGCACCGAGGAGGTTCGGTTCCAAGTGTCCTTCTCGGGGCTGACCCTACACACTTCGGATGGTGATGATAGTGTCAGAGTGGAGCCCGGCTCTGAGACAACCACACACGGTGCTGGAGTCAAGGATACCACTATAGTTGGTACCGACAACATCAGCTCCAAAGGCCCAATCTGGGTTGGAGGAGGAAAAAGAGCAAGATCGGTAGCAGGAGTCGGCTCCAAGGCCGAAAGGGTCAGAGCCGATAAAAATTTTGGCAAGGCCGACGACTTAAGGAGTCTGAGCACCACTCTCTCGATACCTTCTTCAGATAAGCTCCTGGAGGATCTGGAGGACAGTGTGGGAGACCTCGCTCTCTGCAATATAGATGATTTTAGACTAGGGGAGACCGGTGGAATGTCTGCAGACCGGCTCTGAAGAGGACTGCTAGTGATTGGCACCTAAGCACTTGGTGCCGATACTGCAAGGTCCGTGTCCAGAATCTCAATCTGCTCTGAAGAGAGTGGAGCCGAAGAGACAGAGGCCAACTCCGATTTTGGTAACTTCTGTGGAGGTTCAGAGACAGACGTTGAGGCTGGAGAAGGCCTTTTAGAGGTCTTGCCCTTATCCTTTCTAGAAGACTGTGACCTAGCAGAGGAGGAAGAACTGGCTAGGTCTTCCTCAAAGGAAGGTTTTAACATGCCTTTTAGGATCAGCTTATTCTTCCTTTCCTGGAGCACTATAGGGCTAAAGGAATGACAAAAGAGACAAGTTTCTTGAAGATGTATGGCCCCTAAACAGTACACACAGATGCTATGTTCATCAGTGATGGACATTTTTTGCGAACATTTAGTACACTTTTTAAACCCTGACTGTTTATGCTCTTTATGTTCTTTGGACATAATGGCAGTAGAGAAAAACCAACACACTCACACAACAAGAGAGGAACTAGATCCTCTAACTTAAACAGATCTAGCCCTAACACTCACAACAAAAAATAAAGGTGGTTTTACTAGGTTCTCTAACTTAAACAAACCTAGTGCAAAAAGGAAAAAAAGGGAACAAACTAGCACCTCTAAGTTAAACGGTCTAGTCTAAAAGCACACACTCATGGGAACCACACAAAGAAGGCCAACAGGCCCAAGAATTTTTTTTTTTGTTTTAACAGTAAAGACACAAATCGGTATCACAATCGAAAATCAGAATAACACTTCACACAAAGCAAAAAACTCTTAATAAGTAGTAATAATAAAGAACTAAATCACTTAGCCATGGCCAACCAAAAGAAGCTTCCGACTGAAGATGCGGCAAATGAGATCTGGGGAATGTGCGCATGCACCATGGGATACCTATTAGCCTCGAGCCAATCAGAAGTTTTCAGGCTTTCTAAGCGGCCGAGTCGGAGCCGAGGATCAGCTTCGAACCATACGTAATAATGGAGGCGGAATAGGACTACATAACATCAGACATCTCCCCCTACGGAGATTTTCTGTTTAAACGTTCGATGTAGTGCGCTTTTGGTATTCTCGTGTCGACAATATCGTATTCGATATTGTCAGACTTCGAGATTTTAATATAGACCCGTTTTATCATACTTCTCTGATATATACTTGTTCTAAGTAGACATCTGTCTTTATATTAGAAGTGGTATTATGACAGAAAAAAATAGTATTCTAGATTTTAACTCTTTAGCCCAAATGTGTTATTGTTCTCCAGCTATGCAGGAAATATTCAGATTTTTGAGCATTGAGATCTTGGAGTTAGTTAGATTAATACAAACATTTGAGGAATCCATCCCTCATAAGAACAGTGATATAAATCAGGACTGTCATTTAACCAGTGACTCTTTCCTTTGAGTAAACAGTATTGCTGAACTGCTGTCATTTACTTTGAAGCTGAATGATGTGTCTTCAGTGAACTGTTCTAAATTCATTATAGTGCTGAAGAATAACAGGTGTTTCATGAGTTTTGGCAGGTCAGCACAGAAGATTAAAACTGTGAACTGTTAATGAACAGCTTTTTGTATTCCAGGTTTTGATTCCCTTAGCGTCCATTTGCTGGTTGTGTGACTCTGACCAAGTCACTTAACCATGGAGTTATCTCGAGCAATTCAGTTATTCTCCATACGGGTTTCTTGAACCATATGCATAATAAGTAGCCATGAACCAGTAGTTTAATATACAACATGATGGCCAAAATAAATGATAGAAAGAAAGCTGTAGGCCAAGCTTTTTCAATATTTTATTGCATTACTCATATCACATATTGTAATATAAAAAAAGACAGACGAAACTTTAAAATCCATACTAGTCCCTTTTATATATAAGACAGAAAAAAGAACGACATAGTAATCTTTAATGGACTATATAATATGTTAAAAAAACAGCTCAGTTTTTCATATTACATGAGTCTCATGAGAATAGAGAAGCTGTGTTGGGCACATCTCTTTTATGAGCCATTACTGTTACCCCAGAAAGCAACAGTCATCATATTTGACCTTATTAGTCAACAGTATTCACACTTTGTACTAACCCTGTCGACCAAAATGATGTTTAGACATAAATGGTGCATCATGAAGTAGTCTCATAAGAGAATATCTTTGTTTTATCTCATTGATTCAGCACAAAAGGAGCCTAACATGGTACAAACAAATAAATAAAGGATGTTGCAGAATTAGTACAAGAACTAAAACGCATCTCTATGTGACAATCTGTGCTCTTGCTAAAAAAGGCATTCTCAACAGGAAACTTATATATCAGAAGGTAATACTTTAAAACTACTTGTAGTACAACGCCTTTAGGAAAAATAAAGAAAAAGATAGCTGAAAGGAAATCCTTAGCATAATGAATATCTTGAGAATAGCCACTTTTGGTGTCAAGGATTTAAGGAATAGCAAAAAGGGAACTGTTATTTTAAGCTACCTAACTTAGAAAACAACAAAAGCATGCTTCTTACAACAGACTCATCACAAAACAGAGTTAAACAGTATGCAATATTATGAAAAATCTGAAACAATCTATGTCAAACTGGATAAATAAAACTGAATAATTTTATTTGCCTTCCTATAGATACAGCTACTTAAAGTAGAAAAAAAAATAATTGTTTTTAAATGGAAGGGTACAGTTACAAGATATGAAATGGCAAAATAAGTAATCAGT
This sequence comes from Protopterus annectens, assembly GCF_019279795.1. NCBI lineage: Eukaryota > Metazoa > Chordata > Ceratodontiformes > Protopteridae > Protopterus > Protopterus annectens. The sequence goes on from NC_056731.1 coordinate 1,845,663,029, forward strand.
TGTAACTACTTTTGTGTCAGTTTTATTTCACAGAATTATTTCAAAGTGTTCTCCCCCTTCAGCAATGTAACTAAAGTTAGCCAGTGCTTTGGCAAAGACTGTAGCATAGTGGGATTAGCACTGGCTATGGCTCAGATAACTTGAGATCATTTAGTGACTCTGTCATCTGAGGTGCCAGCAGGGAAGGACAAGCATGCTCATCTTGTGGACACATGCACTTGGGTGAAGCTTGTGGTTGATTCCTGGAAGGGGCTGGGGACACACAGAAATGGGTGGTGGTATAAGGGAAATTAATGGCAGGTATTGACTGAGCTGTCATGGAGGCAGGATGCGACTACAGCATATCCTCATTGCACATCCATTTAGGACATTAACAGCTACAAGCAGGGAGGGTATTTTAGGACATAAACAGAAAATACTCCTTGGCAGCAACATAATGCTGCACCAGGAGCATCAGTGTCATCACTGACCCTGAGCATAGGCTGGAGTAAGTCCAGTGGGAGTATGGAGTGCCTAGTAGATATGGTGGATTAGAAGAGGTCCTGGTGAAAACAACGGTCATCTTAAGAAGCAAAAAAATGCAATTAATGTTGTAAGAGGAGATATTATGTTATTAGTAATAATGTAAAAAAAATAGACCAAAGCATACTGTGATGTGCATGTGCTTTGAAGACTAAAAGAGGACTATAGTTTCAGAAATATAGTAAGCACTACTAGGATATGTTTACTTTAAAAATCAAACAAGCAGTTAGGAAAAGAAACATAAAAAACTGAGCAGTAATAAGATGTATAGCTCAGGAAACAATTATTTATCATAAATATGATTGAAGGTTAAGAAATGGGCTTTTCATTTTTAATAGCACAAAAAACAACATTCACTTATGTAAAATATGACTGAAGTTTAAGAAATATCTTGGGTATATGAAGTGCACTGTTAAATGACTAAACTACATGTGTGTGACCTCTAACAATCCAGTGTTTATTAAAAGAGTGAAAAATCATTGGATTTTTTTTCATTCTTTAAGGGTCTATTCTGAGGGTTACTTTAACCACTTCCTATTTATTTTTTTCTAAATTCAGAATAAAAATACATTCAAGAGAACAGCATTATTAGCAGAATACATGATTAAAATCATGACATTAAGTGGTGCTATTTTATTATATTAGAAACACTAAGTGCTGTATTTTATAGAAAATTAACATTGCTGCATTAAAATCAGCTCAGTAGGAAAATGTACTGCAAGAAGTCTGTAAAATCTGTTAAACATATTCATGATGGCACTTTACAGGAAAAATCGAACTATTAGGCAAGTTCAACCACACAGGCAGTTTTATGGTAGGGTGGGGATATGGTACATGTGCTCATGCATCCTATCCCTCAGACACCTGTTGGTCTTGCCAATATAGAATGCGGAGCATCCCAGACAAGATGCTAAATAAACAACATCAGTAGACATGCAATTGCCCTTAGCTCGGAACGTAAAAGCACCAAAACCAGAAGGATGTATAAATGTAGGATCAGGATCAACCAAAGAACAAAAATTACAATGGTTACAAGGTGAGGTGATACAGGGTTCATTATGACTATCCTGTCCACTATCTCTCGGGTAGCACAACAGTCTCTTCAAATTCATTTTATTCTTATAGACAAATTTTGGTGTAACCCCTATAACTTCTTTTATAATCGGATCCACTGATAAAATATGCCAATGTGTCTGATTAGATCTATGACCAGTGCCCTAGCAAAACATGTCACAGAGAGAGGAGAGGGACATAATTTTAGGTTTAAAATAGTGGAGAATATATTTAGGAGTATTAGAGGAGGGGACATTAAGACTTTTACAGAAGCGAGGGAAACCAATTGGATCATGAGATTCAGGTCTGATATAAGCCCTGGATTAAATGGTAAGGTCCCCATTCAACCTTTCCTCAAAATGAGGAAACTAAAGGCTTAGGTATAGTTTAGATATGTATTTATTCAGTTTAATATCATAGATCACTATTTATAGTTCTCCTATTTATATTACACATTATAGGCTTCATTTAGGATGTAACATGAATTGTTATTATTTTTATTTTTATTTTTATTTTTTATTGAAATATATATTCATGTTTATATGTATGTATATATTTGTTAGACATGCATATACATTTTTAGATATGTTATTTATGAATTGAGTATGATTTATGTTTTGAGTGTATTAAATATTAGGTATATATGAATGTTTTTATATTGATTATTGTGTTATTGTATATATTTGAAGAATTGATTTTATATGGGTTGGAAGTAATAATTGATCCTTTCACTTTAAGAATGGCTTTTTTCCCGCCATTTTTTGTATTTAAACTGATGAGTGAAATGTTTTAGTAGGTCTGATGAAGCCATCTGGTGAAAGCGCTAACCTGTTTGTGAAAAATAAATTATACAATTTTTATACTGAATTAGTTGCAGTACTGGTTATCTGTTTATATACTGTGGACTACTGAAGTATCGAGGACACCTATATGCTATTCTGGGATACCTGCCTTGTTTTGCTCTTGCCATTTGGATTTTGTTATTTATTTTGGATTGCAGCTTTTTTGGCAAGCGCATTAACTCCCAATAGGTTCATATTTTTTCTGATTGCCGTTCATATTATATGTTTTAATATCATTCAATGCTCATATATCCTAGAAGTAAGTCATTCTGTTTTCCTATTTCAAAAGCTCAAAGTTTCAAAACTTCGAACTTCAAACATCCGAGACCATAAAATCGAAGTTGTGAAACTTCGAAAAGCTAATAAAAAAGAATTTATGCTGCTCCCCCCACCCCCCCTGCTAGTTAAATATACCAACTCTGAGATTGCACTATAGTGAGGAAAACAGTAAATATCTTGTTCTGTGCTGTACAGCAATCTACAGTCAAAATACTAAAAGTTTCAAAACTTCGATCTTATGGTCTCGGCCTATCTTATGGTCTCGGCCTTTTGAAGTTCAAAGTTTTGAAACTTCAAGCTTCTGAAGAGGATATATATATATATATATATATATATATATATATATATATATATATATATATATATATATATATGTATATATATATATATAGAGAGAGAGAGATAAACGTGTGTGTGTGTGTGTGTGTGTGTGTGTGTGTGTGTGTGTGTGTGTGTGTGTAGATATATGTATATGTATGTATACATATGTATATATATATATATATATATATATATATATATATGTATATATGTATATTAAAGTATTTGTGGCAGCGTATTGTACTATTGTGACCAGCTACTATAACAAAAGGGCAATAATAAGTAAACCTACAGTATTTACACCGACCACATTTTGCCATTTTCTTCTCTTTTTGACTGTCACCTAGATCACTGCCTTTTTTCAAGTACACTTTCGATATTTAAACCTCTCTTGTACAAAAAGAGGGCTTGTCATCTAATTCTTCAGTATTTTCTTCATATTGTAAAATGTTGTTCCAATGTTTCTGTATAATACCATGTACCTTGGTCACATACATACCATCCATACTATGTACGACCATGGCACTACTGAAATCCTTCTGGTCAGATTTTTCATACATACTGTTATAAATGCCACCTTTTAGTAAAGGCCATGCATACCCTGTTGAGAAAATTGTGATTAATACAAAATAAGAACACAATGGGAATTCTTATGAAGAAGGAATTCCAGACTTAAATGACTTTTTAGAATATGCATCCCTTTGGAGATCAGAGAGAATAGTTGAAAAATATGCCAGTAACAAGAATTACCATCAAGAAGAGTCAGCAATGAGCAAACAAGATGTGAATGAGCATTATGGGACATTGGCCAGACAAATGCAGGAGTTCAAGACAATGATCTTTACTGCACCCACAGGTACTATTGATGTCTATACAAAAGACAATTTTCATATTTATAATTTTATCCAGCAACAAATTAAATTAACACATTTTAACTTGTTCTGAAATGGTTTTTCATTTGTACCCACACCCAAAATGAACTTAATGGACATTTTAGTTGAATTTAAATTATTTGTATAAAACTTAATTTGCCAATGTTGTTTTCTATTATTTCTATGAATTTTGATAACAGTTGCAGGTTGTTTCATAGGAAAAGTATATTTAATCCTCTATGTTCACCACTGAGAATTTTTGAAACAGCCCGTGAATCTGATTTTAGGCAATACTTTTGAAAACATGTAAGATATTTGGAATTTAACATGACTAAAGAAGAAAAAAGTATGTTTAAATAATTTGGATAATGAAAACACAATTTGTGTAATGAAACCAGATAAAGGAAGGAGTATGGTTCTTATGGACAATGTTCATTATGTAAATTGTATGGACAAGCTGCTTTATGACTGAACGCAATACAACAGAGTGTCAAAAACTAAATTAATATTACATACAGTAAAACTGATTTTATGTTGGATGACTTAGTTTTACAGAATTCAATAGATATAAAATTACATCATTTTTAAAAGGTAAAGTTCCCTAATATCCTGGCAATATTCAGAGTATAAAAAGTACATAAAGATTTTAGAACCCCCCCCCCAATTAGGTCAATAGTTTCAGCAGTTTTTTCAAAGACAGGATCACTGGCAAAATTTGTTGATGTAAAATTAAAACATACCCTCAGTGATGGTCACCACATTCTTATAGATTCATGCCATTTCTTTTCTGAAGTGGAACAAGTCAAATGTAACAACAGATGTTTTTGGTTATGGCAGACATTAGTACTTTGCAGTGATACCATTAGAAACTGGTGTGACAAATTTTATGGACACAGTATTACATTTTTTTAGATATTAATAATATAGATATAAGTTTAGTAGAGGATTTTATGCACTGTGTACTGGATAACAATTATTTTAACTTTGAAGGAGAATACTATTACCAGGTGACAGATGTTGCTATGGGAGCCACATTTGCACCCATTTACAAGAATTTAGTCCTCATCTATTGGGAAATTAATTCTGTATTTAATTATATTGAGAACTATTACAGATTTTTGGATGATATTTTTATAATATAAACTGGAGACTCAGGAAAAACTGAAAGTCTTCTTTGACTAAATGCAGCCACTTCACTTCTGAGATTTAGTTATTCTCTTTTTTCTAGAGAAGCTGTCAATTTTTGGATGTTACCTTACACAAGGATGTAAACAAGGGATAATTTTGCTTTAAAGTATATCAAAAACAGATATTTTTAATTCTTATATAATTATACTAGTTACCACATTAGGTAGCCAAAAAAGAATATGGTTAAAGGACAGTTAATTATGAGGATTAGTTAGCAATGACCATGAATTTTTAGAAGAAATGGAGATTGTGAAAAATGTACTTGTCAAGAGGGATAGAGATATGGTAAGTTGTCTAGCTGATGAAATAATTAAAAAGATTTTAGGCCTTTATTAAAAGGTGGTACTTCTAAGCGTATGTACAAAAAATTCGACCAGCAGAATTTTATTAGTACTATGTTTATATCTAGTATGGATGGTAAAAATATGACTGTGGTATGTGGGATTATACAGAAATACTGGAACAACATTTTAGAATATGTAAACTAGTGACAAACCCACTTTTTCATACAAGAGAGACTTAAATATGAAAAGTATTTTGAAAAATAAAGACATTGATCTAGGTGACATCTAAAAAGAGAATTAAACAGCAAAGTGTGGTAGGTGTAAATACTGTTTGTTTATTTATAACAGCCCTTTGTTACAGCAGCTGGCTATGATACAACAGTAGCTTCCCCCAAATACTATACCTGTAAATCTACAGGGGGTAGTATAAATAGTTACTTGTTCTTCATGCCAGGCATTTTATACACGAAAAACAGAATTACAGCTTAGTTCTATGATATATGAGGACTTGAATGATTACATTAATTGCAAGAATTTTAAAAGATTTTTGTTTTTTTATTTTAGATAAACTAAAAAAAAGCCACTAAAGAGGCAACTGCAAAAATACACTAGAGTACAGGGAACTTAGTTTACATCCGTTGTTCAATGCAACAGTAGGCCCTGGTATTAATGACTCTATTTTCCTGGTGAGTGTTTTGAAATTCAGGGCTGTTAAGTTGAAATATATATTGATGTTTTTACTGAAAAATAAAGAGGATTTAATTTTGTATGTTTTAGGTAATGTATTTCTTTTGGAATGTATGGTCATATTTATCATTATATCTATTTATTACCTGGTATTTTTAAATATAAGTATTTGAGTTAATGATGACATTTAAACTAGTCCTATGACTGATATTTGTGTATCTATATGGTTGACCCATCATGTAATTTAAGTTCTGATGAAGTCCATTTTTTAAAGGGAAAAAAGTGCTTAACAAGTCTATTTAGTCACTTGTTGGTTTATTAAATATTTGAGTTTATGTATTTATTTATTGATATTTGTTACAGGGGTAGTCCGACTGGGTAATAAATGCCCATCTTCAGCACAGGCCCAGGGAGTAAAGCTCCAGAGAGTTAAATAATATCATATAAAACAGTAGTATAGATGCAAGTAAAAACATATATACATAGAATGTGAAAGTGGAATACAATAAAGCATGAGGCGACATCAGTGATGTAATAATAAATGAAAAAATACAGCTAAATATGACAATCAGTATATACAAAAGTATTAGAAGCTTAGTCTACTATACTGGGAAATAAACAAAAGATTATACAAGTCCCTCCTAAAATGGGGAGATGGCAACTGCTGAAAGGATATAGTTAGATATAGTATGATGAAAGGTTAATAAGAATGTAATATATTTCTTGACGGAGATCATACAGGAGAGGTGCATGGGCATCGCCATGAGTTTGTGAGAAACTCTTTGAAACAGAGCGTAAATATGTGGAAGCCTGATATAGTTTGATTTAATTTGGGATAATGCTCCATGGTTTGGTTATATATAATGATGGTGTTTTTTTTTTTTTGGGGGGGGGTTATGGATTTCATCAGGTTACAGTTAGTTGCACTGATATGGTATTGTGGTGTTTTTGCTTTACTTCTTTATTACTCTTGAACTAGTCATAACATGTTATGCTTCAAGTTCTACTGGTCTGGATGATGAGTTCTATGGATCTACTATAGATTGTTTAGTCATTTTTGAGGAGTTGCAGATATTTGTCTTTTTGTGGAGATTAAACAACTAAAATCCCAAACTGTAGATCAATCTCGTAGTCCTTCTAACGAGCTTACCTATCACCAGGATTGATGGTGAGGTCAGAAAGGGAAAGTAAAGGGAGGAGGATATTATGTGTCTGTTATACAGATTTTCACTTCTGTTTTTTTTTACTTTAAGTATTTTTATTTGATTTTTGTTTGAAGTAACATCTTTAAAACTGTAAATGAAAAAATCAACATACAATATAACACAATCAGAAAACTATACAACTTCATAGCATTGTTAAACTATTTACAGTAGTATCTTCACAGTTTTTAAATGATTTTAACATTGTATTAGATATATATCATATTATTGAGTATATCTGTCCATTTTCTCCAATATTTCCATTACTATCAGCCATGTGTTATAATATGAAGTAGATCTGTTGGTTCTATTCTTCAGAGTAGAGATTTCCATGTGACCAACTGTTAAGGCAAGATCTTTTAATTCTTTGAAGGAAGGAGAAGTCACACTTTTCTAATGGATGGTGATGATCTTACAAGTTATGGTTAATAATGTCCAAAGAATTGATAGACATTTTTTCAAACACACTTTGGTATGGGAGAGTTGAATAAGATTAAAATGTATTTAATTGGAAGTTATCATTGAATGTAATCTGAAAAAAAATAGTTAATGTTATTCCAGTACAAATTGAGGCATTTACAATCATAAAAATATGCTGCCAATCAGCTTTTAATTTTATCTCACATCTCCAATATAGTTCTTCATTAGCAAACATTAAGGCTAGTTTATGAGGTGTAAAAAACTTCTGTGTAAGAATCTCCAAGTAAACAACTGCCAATGAAGTGATAGCATAGAATGTTTTGAGGATTTAGGAATTTTTTTTTATCTTCCTCTGATGGAGGATTACCACTTACTATTGTATAGTAACTCCAGTATGTTTTTGTATGGTATACTTTTGTTTTTTTTAATAATTTTGTAAATGTTAGATAAATAACCATTATATTACAGAGGTTGGTTTGTAATGATTATAATATATTCAATAAGTTTAGGAGTGTCATGTCTAACAGAAGTTTGTATTAGTTCTGTCTTATTTATGATATATTGCCTCACAGCTCAAAGAAGTAACCACTTGTCTTTGTCTATGTTGCATTTGTTGATTATTTGATTATTGAATAAGACCTTTCCTCATTCTATTAGTTCATAGGTTCATAGGTTCATAGGTTCATACTAGGTTATCTGCCCTAGGGCATTTATAAGTCTAGCCAGAGTGTGTTTGGCTTTCGCCACCCACTTTAAATTAATTTTGCTATGCCCTTTTTCGAGGTTAGTATACTGTGCCTCTGTCTAACAGTGACACAGAAGTGATACCCGGGATAAACCTACGATCTCCCATCCACTCATCAAGATTCCTCTTGAAGAGAGTCAATGAGGGACTCTGCCTAACCTGGACTGGGATTTTATTCCAGAGTGAAGGGAGCCTCTGGGTTATGAATCTGTCCCTCCAGCATGTATTTCAGTGCTGAGGTTCAAGTCTCTCGAGCGCATAGCTCGATGGGATTTGGATTTTCTGAAGTGCAGCATGTCCATTAATTCCGGGTTGGACATGGCTTTATACGTCAGGCACAGATCGCCTCTGAGTTGATGCCAAAATAATAAATTTCCTTTTTTAGTACATTCATCTTATTAGTTTGAAATGTTTCTAGATTACTGGATATAAAGGCTATAGGAAAGAGTAGGAAGGACCACGAGTTGATGCTGAGATTTTTCTTTACAAATTTCTTAAAGTTAGTTAATGTAAAATGTATATATTGAAATGGTATTTTAATATTTTTATTTTCTAGTATATAGTCATTAAGCATCCAATAAAGGGGATTTAACAAAATAGACAAGCGATCATGGATGTGAGAGTGCATAGTTTCTAACCAGATTTGTTCATGTATTTGTTTTCACATAGGACTGTAAGATGGGTTTAACCATTATGTTATATTTTTAACAACAGAGGAGAGTATATATGTCTCAATATCTGGTATGTTAATTCCTCCATACTCCCAATCCATCAAGTGATTGTTTATAGCAATTTGAGGTTTATTTGGGAACCATAAAAAAAATAATATGAGTTTATTATATTTTTGAATAATACGTTTGGGAGGAGGAAGAGAAAAGACAAGTATGAGGTATAGTACCTTAGGAAAAACTATCGATTTGATCAGAAATCACCTGTATTCCATTGTAAATAGGTATTTATTCCAGTTAGGCATCATTAGTTCAATTTTATCTAATATTATATTATAGTTTAGTATAAGTGAATCATTTACGTCATCTGACAGGTAAATACCTAAACAATAACGTTTGCCATCTGTTACAATATATTTAGAGAACTTTTTATTTATGTATTTTTTCTTAGAGCTGGAGAGTAAAATTTTTGTTTTATTTTTATTGAACTGTAGTCCAGAAATATTTTGAAAAATAGACATAGAGTTAAATAAAGCTTGTAGGGAATAATTTGAATTGGACAGGGTCAGAAGTATGTCATCAGCAAAGAGTTGGAGTTTTAAATTTCATGCTCTATTGCTTTGTATACTTTTAATTGTATTATCCAATCTAACTTTATTTGCAAAGGGCTCTATCAGTAGTGCAAATAACAAGGGTGACAAGGGACAGCCTTGTTTAGTCCCTTTCATAATTGTAATGGGTCCAGATCTATGGGATCCTAGTTTGACATATGCTACAGAATGTTCATATAGGGATTTGATTAGCATAATGAAAGCTGTAGGGAATTTGTATTCGTTTAAAACTAGAAATAGATAATTCCAATTAACAGAATCAAAGTCACTGTTGATATATAAAGAGATTATAGTTAAGTCTAAGCCTTTAAGTTTATTATGATCAATTAATGTCAACATTTTTTTAACATTATCATAAGTATTTCTCCCTTTTATAATGTCTGTTTGGTCTTCATGTATTATAAGGGGAGAAAATGTTTGATTCTATCTGCAAAAATTGCCATAAACATTTTATAGTCTACATTTAATAAAGTTATGGGCCTATAAGAAGCGCAGAGTTTTTCATCTTTACCTGATTTTATTATTGGGGATATTGATGAGTATTTCCAGGAGGGAGGTATGTTTGTATCTTCCTTGACTATAGTATATACTTTTAAGAGTAAGGGTAAGGCTTGACCTGGTAATAGTTTGCACATCTCTAGTAATATATTTTCTGGGCCTGGAGCTTTATTTGTTTTGAGTTTATTTATTTGTGATTTTAATTCAGTCACAGTGATTGGTTTATTAACAATATTAATTTGTTCTTGTGTTAATATAGTGAGTATATTTTTATTAAAAAATAGTTTGATTTGTTTGGGAGATAAACCCTGAGAGTTTGAAGTATTATGCCTATTGTAATGAAGTCTGAAAGCTTCTAAAATGTTGTTTAAATCAGTAACTTTCTTCTTTGTATGGGGGATATATAACTCTTATTTGTTTACTTTTAATAATTTTTTGTTCTATTTGCTTATTGTCTCTGATAAGTTGGATTCGTACAGGTAGAATTTAGTTTGATTTTCTCTAGATTAATCATAATTTTGTGATGTAGAATTTCAGAATATTTATTATTTTTGAACAGGTTCTGGCATTAGATCTGTATTGCCTTTTTGTATTTTTAATTTAAGCTTATCTACTTTATTTTCTAGGACTGACATGTCTTTGTTCAATATTTTCTTTTTGTAAATGTACCATGATAAATCTCTGCCATAGATATATGCTTTTAGGGAGTCCAAGATATATACTTCTGATATGTCTTCTGTAAAGTTTACTTCAAAAAAGATCTTTATTTCCTTTACATAAAATTCCTTATATTATTTTAATTCTGTTATATATGAAGGTATTCTAGTAATGGGGATGGAATTAACTGGGATAAGATCTGTTTTGAAAACTAATGTATTATGGTCTGATAAGGGGCAAGCTATAACCTTGACTTCTTCTAATTTTGTTGTTAAATCATTTGAAACATATACCCTATCAATTCTAGAGTGGGAATTATGTTTATGTGCATAGAAGGTAAAGAATAGTGAATTTGTGTCAGCAAATTTGTTGATATCCTTAATACATGCTGTGTCTGTGAATTTCAAAAGTGCTTTTGATGTGGGAGATTTCCTTCTCTTAGTTTCTGAATCTGTATCTTTATCATCCATTATACAATTAAAATCTCCCGCTATTATTAAACTGCCTTTTGCAAAATGAGTTATGTCTTCAAAATGATGATTAACTGTTCTTACCCCAACTCCTGGAATCCAATATAGATTGACTAGAGTATACATTTTCCAATTCATTTCAATGGATACTAAGCAAAACATACCAGATGAATCATGATAAGTGTTGATTATTTTTAGGAATAATTGTTGTAGTTATGAATAAAATAGCTACCTCTCTCTTTTTTTGTTTAAATCGAGAACTTACTAAAACTGTATCATGGTTGAGATTTAACTTGTTTATATATTGCTCTAAAAGGTATGCTTCTTGTAGAAATACTAGTTGAGGTTTATGTAAATTAATGTATTTAAAAAAGAAATTATGTACTCACCATAGCGTTCCATCTGAGTAGTTGTACTTCAATTGTCTTCAACCTGTGGGATATGGATCTGTATCGGATTTGAGCTGGCAAAAAAAAAATTACTAGCATTGGCTAAGAGCTCCAGACTCCTACCCTTACCCATAATACACCTCCACTGTCTTCAATCCCCAGATCGAGTTTGCAGAACTTATACTTAGAACCCGACCTGATAACATACTTGTGACCTATACTACAGCCTGTAGGCTGAACATGTGCCAAGGTCCGGGGGAAGGAGGAAGGGATGGTTGAAGACAAATGAAGTACAACTACTCAGATGGAACGTTATGGTGAGTACATAACTTCTTTATCTGAAGTAGTTTACTTCATTTGGTCTTCAACCTGTGGGACAGAGTCCCCAGCTACTAAACTCCTGGGTGGCTCTCATGGAAGTATATTCCGGAGCACTGCAGAGCCAAAGGATGCTCTCCTTCTAGATGTCAAATCCAAATTGTAATGGGAAATAAACTTATGAGATGATGACCAAGTAGCTGCAGAGTAAATGTCATCCAAAGACACTCTAGACAAGAAAGCTGCAGATGTAGCCATGGACCTAGTGGAATGAGCTTTAACCTGACATGGAGGAGACATGCCTTTGTCCTTATAGACCTGCAGGATGCATGGAGAAATCCCTCTAGCTATAGTGACCTTGGAAACAGGTTTGCCCAAAAAGGGTCTATAGAATGAAACAATGATTTACAAACATTTTTGTCCTGTGTAAATAGAATCGTAACTGTCTATGAACATCCAGCATGTGTGGTTTGTATTCCATCCTGTTGGTAAAATTGGGAAATAAATCCTGGTTAAACTTTTCAAAGTACTCCAACACACTTCTGTATGCCAAAAAGACTTAATGAACAAGTAAAGCTTTCGGGTTAACCACCCTTCATCAGTACATCTGAAGGGTGGTTAACCCGAAAGCTTTACTTGTTCATTAAAAATTGGGAAAGAACACAGGCAAATTTATAGTCTGATTGATATTGACTGGTAACACCACCTTAGGAAGAAAAGATTGGTTGGTTCGAAGGGAAACTCTATCTTTATGAAAAATCGTGTACAGGAATTTTATGGACAAGGCCTGTAGTTCCAAAACCCTTCTAGCAGAGGTAATCGCCACCAGAAAAGCTGTTTTCCACAATAGAAATTTTAGATCAGCAGTTGCGGCAGGCTCGAAAGGTGGAGTGACCAGAGCTTGGAGAACCATAGAAAGGTCCCACGGGGGGCCAGGATCTTTGACCGGGGGGGGTAGCAAAAAAGTACCTTTAATAAAGGCTTTACATAGTCTAGAAGATGCCAAGGATGCAGAATTATCACTCACATGAAAATGAGAAATGGCAGCCAACTGTACTTTGACAGTAGAAGAACTACCTCCATGCTGGAAAATATCAGCTAGAAAATTAAGAATGGTGGAAACAGGAGTCATAAAAGGATCTAAACTCCTCTGAGAGGCGCAGAAAGAAAAACATTTCCATTTGTTGCGATAAACCTTTCTGGCAGAAGACTTATGAGCAGCTATCAAAATAGACTTAACTGAGGAGGAAAGTCTTGGAGTCCTAGCAATCACAGAAACTGGAGCAGCCAAGCCATGAGCTTCATGCTGTCCAGACTCAGATGAGACACCCCCGATGGGTGTGAAATCAGATCCTGAATGGGATCTAGGATCCACGTTGGAGCCAGAAGTTTAGACCAAAGGAAGGGAAACCATACCTGGTGAGGCCAGAATGGGGCAATGAGGATCACCTTGCTCCCCACTTGACAAGCTTTCTGCAGAAACCTCAGGATGAGAGGAACTGGCAGGTAAACATACAGAAGACTGGGAGGCCAAGCATGAACTAGAACGTCTCTGGGGGACTCCCCCGGTGGAGGGTTCAGAGCAAAAAACCTGCTGCACTTCACGTTGGAAGGAGATTCGAAGAGATCGCAGCAAGGTTGACCCCACTCACTGAAGATCTGTCCTGCTACTGACAGATTCAGAGACCACTCATAAGGCATCAGAATGGTCCGACTTAGCCTGTCCACTAGAATGTTGGAACGTCCCAGTACCTTGCATTGCGATGAAAAAGCGACTGGTGGAGATCGCCCATTCCCACACTCTCATGGCCTCGTGACAAAGGGGATAATATCTGGTCCCTCCCTGTTTGTTGATATACCAGACTACTAACATGTTGTCTGACTGAATGGCAATCGTCCCCAGAGGAAGAAAGGCATGAAGGGCCTGCAATGCTAGAAGGACCACCCTCATCTCTAGGACATTGATATGCAAGCTGGTCTCTAAGGGGGACCACAGGACTTGGACTGTCCTATCTGAACAATGCCTCCCACCTGAGTTGAGAGGCATCTGTGGTCACTGTGGTTTGAGCCGGGGCTGGAACAAAGGATCATCCCTCCAAAATGTCTGGAGAGCTCATCCACCATATGAGGGATGACCGACAGACTTGACTCAGGTGGACAGGATAGGTTAGTGGTAAATCCAACAGGGACTACTGAACCGCTAGAGTCCATTGAAGAATCCGCATGTGTAGCCGAGCACATGGAAGGAGAGTTATGGTCGCCACCATCGAGCCTATGGCCCTCAATACTGATTCTACTGTCGGGAGGTGAGAACAGTAAATTAGGGAGACATGCATCCTGAGGTTTTGAACTCACTCCGAGGTCAGGAACACTTTGCAATGTAGTGTGTCTATCCTGGCACCAATGTAATCTATCACCTGTACAGGGTCTAGTAGAGACTTGACTGTGTTAATTGTGATACCCAAACTCAGGGCAAGTGTCAGAAATTAATCCCTGGTTTGGGAAAGTAGATGCCTGGTGGGAGCAGTGATAAGCCAATCGTCCAGGAATGGATAGACCTGAATCCCCTGAAGCCTCAGGTGAGCTGCTACAACCGCCATCACTTTGGTAAACACCCTGGAGGTTGAGGTGAGACCAAAGGGTAGGGCTCGAAATTGACAATGATTGGTCCCTAGCCGGAAGCGGAGGAAACTCCTGGAGCTTATATGCATTGTTATGTGATAGTAAGCATCTTGGAGATTTAACGAGCACATCCAGTCGCTCTCTTGCAGGTATGGCATGATGGGTTGCAGTGTGACCATCCAGAACTTTTCTTTGGCAACTGACAGGTTCAGGGTAGAGAGGCCCAGGATGGGCCTTAAGTCCCCCGTTTTCTTTGGCACCAAAAAGAACCTGGAGTAGAGGTCTGATCCAGACTGATCTGGGGGGACAGTTTTGATGTCTCGTTTTCCTAGCAGCTTGGAAATTTCCTGTGCTTCTGCCTCCCTTTGCATGGGTGGAATGTCTGGGAGGTGTTTGGGAGGTATGGGGGAATCCACGAAGGGGATAGAATATCCTCTAGATATGATTTAAAGCACCCAGCGGTGCATTTTAATGGACTCTCATGCCGCTGGGTGTAAGGACAATCATCCCCCAACTGCCTCCAGAGTAGAGCAGCTGGGCAACCCCTCAATGTTGCTGCCCAGGTCTGTCTGAGAATGGTTCTCGAGACCCAAAGTTTTGTGGACCCCCTTGACCTCTGGGCTGGCATCCATTCTGTCCCCCTCTGCCTCTAGGGGAAGAAGAGCCTTGAGTGTCCCAGGAATACTGAGACTTCTGGAAACCACATCTTCTTTTGCCCTCTCTGGTTCTGGGAAAAGGACCTTTGAGGGTTAGAGAAGCGGATCCCGATGGCATACAGTGTCTTACCGTCCTTCTCACTCTGAACTAGTGTCTCCTTGAAGGTCTTACCAAAAAGAGTCGAGCCGTCATAAGGGGCATTAGCAAAGGATGCCTTAAAGGGTTCGGTGAATTGGCACAACCTGAGCCAGGCGTTACACCTCATGGACACGTCGGACCCAGCCGCCCTAGCCACTCCTTCCATAGCATGGGAAAGGAGTCACATGGACATATTTGATACTGCTCTCAGAGTGGCCATTTTCGCATAGAAAGAAGCCTTGTCCTCCTGCGACATGGACTTGGGTGGATACTCCCCCAGCTCCTTCACTAGGTTGCACTGGAGTCTTGTGACATGGGCCAAGTAGTTCAGCACCCTTATTGAAAAGGTAGCTGTAGCATACACCTGCTTCCCTAGGCACTCCATCATCCATGATTCTCGGTCAGTAGGGTGGACCAAGGAACTTTCCTGAGATAGTTCCTTCTTCATGGCTGCTGCTACCACCATGGCATCCACTGGGGAGCCCTTGTTCCAGGAAGGCCTGTCAATAGGGGGACACAGAACCTTATCAGGGTGCTTGGGGATCGGCTCCATGGTATCTAGTTCCTTCCATGCCCGCAAGGTGATCAAATCCACTAAAGGATCCATGGGAGGGGACACCTAAGATGTAGATGGGCCCATGCCGAAAGCCTCCAGAAACACAGACTCATCAGAGGAGGGCTTGGGGGCAGACCAACCTCCCTGCTGGTGCAGGATATCCATGATGTCTCCAAAGGAGACATCATCGGGAGGTGATCTTAGGGAGCCCTCCCCATCATCTAAATATATGTTCTCAGTTAGAGACTCGGAGGAGTCCAAGTGCCTCCTCTTGCACTTATACTTGTGAGGCACACCTCCCGTGGGGCTCTCTGGGGAGCACTCACTAGCCATCTGTTCCTCTGGGGGACCGTACACAGAGCCGAGGGGATCTGGGTGGAGTCCGAGGGGGCAATCAGAGGCCTCGATCTGATGTAGAGGACCAGTTCTACCATATCGAACGCCGAAGGAGAGTGGACCTCCTGGGAAGCTAATAAGGAGGCCAGTCTCCCCAGATCCAATGTGAGAATTGGAGCCAGACCCGAAGTGGACAGAGCTCCAAGGGAGGGAACCTGGCCCGACGAAGGTTCCACTCCCTTGGATCTGACACCCAGGCTCCAGCTCTAAGAGTGGCTCGGATCCGAACTGGTCAGATCTGAGATGCTCCAGGCAGCTGTCGATGTCGAGAATGCAAGGACCATCAGCGCCAACCCCCTGACCAAGGCCAACATTGGATCAGAGAATTCCGAAGCTAAAGGTCAGATCGGGGAAGGAGAAATGGGCTGCAAAAAGGGAAGCGAGCTCCCCCCTCCTGAGGGAGGGGGGCTGGCAAGACCCCCATCTGTATCTGTGTACAGATAAAGCACCTCATCATCTTATCCAGATCCATGTCCGATAAAGAACGGGTTGACCGAGATGAGGCTACGGACTCTGACCTGGCCGGTCAGGGAACCGAGGCCCGGGAGACTGAATGTGCCTCCTCCGGCTCCGGGGAGAACCTTGGAGACTGGAGCCAAGGGGAGTCGCTGGTCCATGCAGACTTGCTTGGGGACGAGAGGTCCGGGGACCTCTTCCTCTTTTCCTTCATCTTCGACTCTCTCTCCTGCTCTCTACCTCTCCTCTGCTCAACTACCACAGGCTTAGATGCAGGAGTTTGAGTCGCAGCCTGGAAGGGAGGGGAAGCCAGAGCGAGAGAAGCGGGAGAGGCAGCCACAGCAGCCGCTGTGACTGAAGCCAAAAATGAGGAAGGAGGATCAGTGGCAGGCAGAAGACCTTTGAGGACCAACTTGGCCTTTCTATCCTTCAAAACTTGGGGATTGAACCCCGCACAAATGGAGCACTCCACATTAAGTTGGGCCACACCTAAGCACAATACACAGAGAGTGTGGCCATCCGCTGGGGAGAGCTTATGGCCACACTCTGTGCAGAATTTAAAGATAAGCTTTTCAGCCATACTATCCAACAAGAAGCCTTAAAAAAAGAAAGAGACAGACCAAAAACTTTCTTTCTTTAGATTAATAACACAACCACTCACCACACTAGACTGACTAAGAAGGGGGGAGAGGCACCACAGACAAACTACGCTAAATTAACTACAACTACAAACCTACATTCGATGCCAAAGCGATGGGAGGGGAGAAAGGGTACCTATACTAACCTGAAACTGCTAAAAGTAACAGAAAATTTAGAAAAACTTACAATCAGAATCACCCTGCTAGCTGGAGCTCTAGAGACACGATGTTTTACAAATCACAGCAAATGGGATCTGGCAATGGAAGGCAGTGGAGGTGTATTACGGGTAAGGGGAGGAGTCTGGAGCTTGGAGCTGATGCTAGTAATATTTGCCAGCTCGGATCCAATACAGATCCGTAAACCACAGGTTGAAGACCAAATGAAGTAAACTACTTCAGATTAAGCTTTTCCTTTTAATATTATTAATAAAAACATTAAGTTTGATAGACAGACATATATTCTTAATTTAAATTTGAGGTTACATAAACAGAGTATATGCATATTATAGGACATTAAATATGAATTTGAAGAATGTTTCAAGTAGTTTCCTGTATAAAATGTATGTACAATTCTGATAGACTCCAAACAATCAATCAAGAAAAAACTTATAAGTTTATAAAACCTAGCAAAAAAATAAAATTATTTAACACTATGAGGTAGTAAACCTCTTGCCAGTGTAATGAATCTACCCAAGCAAACCCTCTAACTAAATACAAGATGAGTAAATCAACGCTCTCTAGCTTGTAATTTATGTAAATTCCTGAATATTTTGATATAAATTCAAATACTCAGCTTACAGTAAAGATTTACAAGTTATTTCTAAAATATTTACCCATTCATATGGTCATTTGAGAAAAAGAAAAACTAAAAAAGAGAAAGAAAAAGAAACTTGCAATCACTCAGAATAATCAGATGTCAAATAATGCATTAAAACAAAAGTGCATCAAAGCTTTGCAATTAGTCTGTGGATCAAATCTTGAAGGTTAGCATATAGTACCATGATACAGATTTTGTAATTCTGTATTTTGTTATTACAATTATATCATTGTTAATACACAGACAACATTAGTTTATGCTAGTTAAAATACATCCAGATTCAAATCTAGGAGAGTTAGTATTGTCAATCTAACATTAAGGTATTTGATTACTCCACATAACTCTAATCAGTATTCTCTTCCAACTATATTTGACAATGCTTTCTGCAAATTAAAGTATTTTATCACCTTAGCAGTATCGCTATGTTTAGTATTGACTGCTCATGTTTTAAAATGCTTTGGTTGATAACATATTGATGACTAATGTCCAACTTGAGGGAAGGAAATGAAATCCATGCAAAATCTGTATGGATTTCATAAATTGCACGTTTGTACATTGCAGAACCTATTTACCCATGACACCAAATAATAAGTTTATTTACACTGTTCCTTAATCTGTGTTATCCTAAGGAAATACAACAGTAAAGTAAGATGTTTCACTAATGAGAAACATAATTCCAAAAATTCCAGTACCAAAAAGGTGGTGATATGCAATTGTCATTTCACTATCAAAACATTGAAACCTTCAAAAAATAGTTGACAAAATATGTAAAATCATCCCTTAGTACACATTTAAACTTATTCACTTTACGGTATGTATCATATGGCCTGATGGTATAAATATTATAAGGAAAATGTATGTCTGTAATGCTAAGAAATATCCAGGTTACATGCATTAGTTGTAAAACTCATAGGTGTACACTAAACTGTCAACACATTTGATGTGTACTACACCTAAGATTTGCATTTGACATCTGAAAAGAGCTGCCATCAATCAAGACAGTTTTAATCCTGCAGCTATTCATGGAGGTTTATAATATTATCTGAAATGTGTTGCAGGGATACTGAGTTATGAGTTCTCCTTTATTCACAAATATGGGATGCTGTCAAATGCTTTTTGCAAAATATTCATACCATATTTAGTTTCTTCCCCTTTTTTAACAATTCTCCCTTATGACTTTAGACGTGGTAATGACAAGTTCACATTTTCAGACCAAAATGGTACAAAAATGTGTGTGGGTAAAGATAAGAGAGACCTTCCTGCCTTTTACTTTTTTCATAAGAGTGTATAAAAGAGCAGTCAGCATGGTTATGTTTGTTAGCAAGTTTAGGAAATATTTCATAGATTAACATTTTATGTGCACCAACAGATTATTACTGGTATGAAAAGTTGGGAAGGAATTAAATACATTCAAGTAACAACCATCAAAATTAGCTTCAGTAGTGTCTCTGTTCTGTAATAGGTTTTGTTTCAAGCATAATATTATGTGGTTGCTTATTAGGTCCTATGGGTGGAAATATCCGTATCTGCTGATAACCCACATAACTAATCTTTCTGCATTTTCACTTTAGTTACTATGTTTATCACTAGTTGAATGATTTTAGTAATAACCTTTAGTGGATCGTTTTATAATGCAGCTGCATTTAAAATTTTATAAGCTCGATTTTAGAACTTATGATTTCCGACACTGAAACTTTAAAACAATTAACAGCGTTCGCAAGTGATCTGTTTTAAACTTCGCCCTTTGATCTAGTGAATGACATCGGTCAACATGCAACCGATACATCAAAGGTCGATCGCCGAGCTGCTTCTGCCTAGTAAGAGAGTGATGAAATATTATATTTTAAATATGAGAGGGCTCGTGAGCATGTTGGAAAGCGAGATGAAGCTTCAAACCTTCAAAATAAGGTAAGGCTTGAGCTATACAATCACAGAGAGCCAACACAATTAAAAAAATGGAAAAGAGCTCCAAAATCAATATGCTACCATTCTAGAGAGTGTATGATGCATAATCACTTGGAAAATATTGTATGGAGCTGCATAAAACAAGCAAATTCCAATAGCTAGACACCCACAAAATCCATTGATACAGCAATCATATCAAAAGGCTAAACAATCCTTCTTGTACATAAAAGGAGGACTTTGAACATAAATTACCCACTCCAGACAATCACAGAAGTCCTCTGTTCACTCTGCACACTGTGTATATACACAAACCAGCAAATGAGTGACATTTAACAAAACCCAAAGATCTCACATAGTCTGAGCAATGCATGGTTTAACAAAACTCGTATCACTATAATACTAACAATGTAGGAAAAACATTGCTGCATGGAAATAGACCAGAT
Organism: Protopterus annectens; assembly: GCF_019279795.1. Lineage (NCBI taxonomy): Eukaryota > Metazoa > Chordata > Ceratodontiformes > Protopteridae > Protopterus > Protopterus annectens. The sequence continues at coordinate 1,845,683,683 of NC_056731.1, forward strand.
TCATGTAGATGAAACAGAAACATTCAACTTTGTCAATATATAAAGTGCTAAAGTTCATTAATTATATTAAAAAGTAGAAAATCATTGGTGAAAATGAGAAGTCCACCACAGACAACTATAGAAACCAATTATCAGAGTTATGGTTCATATTCACATATTTGTCAGTAAGAAAGCAACATTTGCTGAATTCATTGCTCGGTTCTAATCTGTTTCACCAAGTTAATATCCAAATAAAAGTATCTGGTCTGACAATAAGTAGTAATACTATACATTTGTTACTAGAACTTAACAAATATAGTTAAGAAAATCTATAAAGTAATAATCTGGATGTATCTACTAATTCTCTTTGTTTTTCTTTGTTAAATAAATAAGAATGAAATAACAATAATTTTTAACAAAATTCTAACTATACTTATTTGTGATACTATTTTTTCCTGTTCAATATATAAAGAAAAAATGTTAACAAGGACACCTGTATTAGTAGATGGTTTCTAGAGAAGAAAATGTAACATTAGTGAAGTGTATTGATAGGAACAGCAAGATTTATTGACTGTATTTTTATTTGTCCTTCATTTTTTTCTTCTGTTCTACAGTTTTCCAAACATTCTTATGTGTATTATTTTAGTAGTACTGCTAGTCCAGTCCACTGCTTCCACCTGGTTACATATATTGTTGTTAAATAAGTATTTTGTTGCCAAATCCAGTGAGTCAAATATTTTTGTGCCTTCAGGAAAGAAGATTTTTAGTCTGGCTGGGAATAATAAATGTGTTTTCATTTTTTCTTTTTTAATGCGTTTATCAAGGGAAGAAATTATTTTCTTTTTGAAACCACAGCTGAGGAGTAGTCCTTGTCAAATCTAATTACTGCATCTTGATATTTAATAGGCGAGTTAGCCCAGGCAGTTTTTAAAATGAGTTCTTTATCCTGAGTAGAAAAAAGTCTCACAATCATAGATCTTGGCTTAGTTTTTGTTTCAGCTAGGTTTTCTGAAGTATTTATGCATCTGTGTGCACATTCAATACTATAGGAGAGTGATTCAGGTAAATTTATTGTGGAAGGAATCCAGGATGTGAGGAAATTAATTATGTTGCTTCCTTCAGTTTTCTCAGGTGCTCCATAAATTCGAATGTTGTTCTTCCTTAATCTGTTTTCCAGGTCGTCTAACTTTGTTTTAGTAAGTATTCTGTTTAGTGTTCTTCCTCAAAGAGACTAGTCTCCACATCATTTAGTGGTTTCATTGCAGATATTTGTCCTTTTTGTTGCATAATAATTTCCTGAAGTTGTTCCAGTTCTTGGGAACATTTGTCTTTAAAAGAATCCAATTTGTTGTCCATTTTGTCGATTTTTAGTGACAAATTCTGGATGTCTGATAATAGAGAATGCAGTTCCTTTTTGAGAGAAGAATCCTGTGAAGAGCTTTTTGTACGCCTCATTCTGAACAGCAGAGAGAGATGTTCTTGTATAGTTGAAATTGACAGGAATTTTTAAATGTTAATTGTTAAAAAGTCTTCAATGGATGTCCCAAGGTTCTTTAGTAATACTGAGAGTAAAATTATCCTCAAAATATTGTTTAAATCATAAAATTCCTTTCAGAAATATTTTTAAGGTAATAGAGCTAAGAGACTACGCTGCTACCAAGTCACCATCTTGGCCATGACCCCCTTCACTTCTGTTTTGAATAAGGAAAGGTTGTCATTGCTGGAGATTTGTTTGCCATATAAGACTTTGCCTGCTGAATCAATGCAGCTTCTTCCAAATACTAAAAGCAATTTTGGTAACTGTGTTTATGTTTTATATGACCTGTGATTTCTTACAGTTGAATAATATATGCATATTTCTTGGACTGTGCTTTTTAGTCTGCATGTTTTATTTGTTTATAGTATTTATAATAAGTCTAGTATCCTTAAACTTAATTATTCATTTCTAAAACTGAAGTTCAGTAGAGACCTTTATGTCTTTCCAGTGGTTTGGTAGTTTGTAGTGAGCTGTAATTTAGTTAGATCATGTGACTAGTTATAATATAAGACTAGCCTTGTGACATTGATTTGGCACTTATCAATTAAACCTAGTTCAATGCCAACTGTGGGCATATTCTTGAAGCCATTGTGCCCTAGGTTTTTGGTTTTACAGTAATGTAGGCTTGAGAAATCTGGTGGTTGGACTACCATCTTCTGTTGTACCATCATTGGACTGAAGGCAGCTGGCATAAACAACTCCTTTGAGTATATCATAACAGTGAGAGCAAAATATTTGTAAGCCCATCGTTATCATCCTTCACACGGTGCAAGGATGCTCCTTCAGGAGTTTACTGACTTCAAGGTCTCCTCTGTGATGCTGTTACCCAGTTAATTCTGGGTGACTTCGACATTTGGGCAGAAATAATTATTGTGTGTTATTAGATTTGAGTTTGCTTAGATGGTTACCTCTGCTACCTATAAAGATGAGCATACATTGGACTTGGTGTTATGATCAGTCATGACCAGGTGGAGAGCCTGTCACTTGGTTAAATCATAGGTTAATTTGCTTCCTGGTTGATTCATCCAGGGTGTCACCACAGAGCAGATTCTGATGATATGTAAAATTTGAGTTGTCCTACATCTAATTCATTGATTTCTACCATACATGATCACTTATAGGAGTTCAGTGCTGAGGATGTTGATGAGGCAGTTGAGTTCTATAACAAGGCCTTGATGGACTTACTTGATCTCATAGTCTCAAGTTTAACATGTTCTGTCAATCTTGTACCATGTGAACCATGGTATGATCCTGAGCTTTGTGATTTAAGAAGGATAAGCAAAAGGTTAGAGTACAGATGGTGCAGTACTCAGCTGCTGGAGAACAGATTTCTGCAGCATTAACATTATTCTCTCTCTCAGGATAAACTTTTTTCAAAATAAGTCTCTTTTTTCTGTTTGGGAATCTTGGCAACAGCAAATTTAACATTACTACCCTTTCAGGTTGTAGGTAGGCTTAGTACCCCTTTAGTCTTGCTATCCAGAAGTCTCTTTCAATTGAAGAATGCAAACTCATTGCTTTGCACTTCACCACTAAGCATGCCTCCATTAGGTTTATTGTTAGACCTGGACCACTGTGAGGGACTTACAGTGGTCCAGATGAGTGTTCTCTATCTTATTCTTGACTTTAGATTATTTATTTATTTATTTTTGTTTAACAGGAAACTTTGGCTGGGCAAGAAAGCCCTTTTCAGAAGATGCCTAGGCAGAAGAGCTCCAAAGTTACAATAATTCATAAAACAGAATCACAAAAAGAAACATAAAATAATATATGAAAGAAATCATAAAGCAAGTACATAAATCCGTGGCACTCTTTGATGGTGACTTGTATATTTTGATCATGTTTGAAGAATCTAGCAGGAGAGCATCAGAATATAAGGGTAAATCCAATTTCCAAGGAGTGTTATTAATGTATGAATTAATATTAGAAAGTGCATTTAAAAGGGAGTACAGTTAATTCCGGTAGAATTAGTTAGTAAATATAGAAATAGTTGTTATTAGAATTATTTACAATTTTTAATATGTATAATTTATTTACACAGGGGTCTCTCTTGATTATTCTAATGGGGTTACCTATCACCAGGATAGGTAGTGAGGTCAGTGAGGGAAAGTAAAGGGAGAGTGATAGTACGAAGCTGTTATGTGGATTTTCACTTGTGTTTTGAATGGATTTTTACTTGTGTTTTGGATGAAGAAAGGTTGTCACTGAGCCTTAACTTTACATGGAGAGCATTCCACATTCTGTATATTTTGTTGCCATATAAGGTTTTGCTTGCTGAACTGTTAGCTTTGTGTATGCTTGGTAAAGATTTGTATGTGGATCACAGACTTGCTGTTGGTATGTATGGTATAAAAATATGTTTTAGACTGGGACATTTGTTTGGTTTATAGATCAGATTGTGTGCCATAGGTAGCTGAGTACAGCTGAGCTGCTGAGGAAGTTCCAGCCATTTGAGTTGATGGTGGGCTATGCAATGATGAAACCTCTGGGGAAGGCTGCATGTTAATTTTGTAGTTTTATTGTAGTATTGCTACAGTTTAGCAGCCATGCTGGAGTACAAATTAGTGACTATGAGTGAGGCATAAAGCGGTCTTGGAAGTAGATAGGCAAATACTCTAGTTTTTTGCTGTCTTCAGGGAGAAATAAATTTATGAGTTATAGAGTCACAACTTTGCGTTATGTCTCTTATGTCTCTTTTACTATTTCTTGTATGTGTAAGTCAAATTTAAGATTATTATCTGTACTGAACCAGAGTAGTATGGGGTGAATAACTCTTTGAATCTGACTGTTGTTTCAGGAAGTAACGTTTAGGTCTAGCATAGTATCATTGTGTGATTTGGGAATGAAGAGCAGTAAGTTGGTATTTATGAGATTTAGCAGGAGATGGGAGTTATTAAGACAGGACTCTGTGGAAGAATGGTTCTTGAGTTTTTGTCTGCAATGAGTTAAGATTTTCTGCTGTAATGATTTGTGTCAAGCTGTCTGCATTTTGTACCAGCATAACATGACTAGAGGGTATTTGACGGTCATTTATGAAAATATTGAAAATTAACAGCCTTAAGATTGAACCCTGGGGTTCAAATTCTATAACTTGGACTCCCACTTGATTGCTTAGTGTCTGTTTTAAAGATAGCTAGTGAACCATTCTAGGGCTGAGTTTAAGAGGCCTATGAATTTTAGTTTTTGAAAGAGGGTGTTGTGTGAAACCATGTTTAATGCTTTTGAAAGAACTAAGAATGGAACAGAGACTTTCTTTCACCATTGTTTCTATTGACATTGGCAACTGAAAATATATTTCAATTACAAGTTTTACATATGCAACTTTATTTGGGTTTTTAGTGTAGGTAATAGTACAGAGACTGCTTTGTTAGGGTATTTAATGGTCTTGGCAAATAGCGATCATTCCTGTTAGATCTCTCTTCAGCATCTGACATTGTAGACCATGAGATCACGTTGAACCCTTTGAATTATTACTCTGGTATCTCAGGTGAAGTATGGCAATGGTGTGTATTCTGTTTTTCTGGCTGTAATCACAGATCAGTGTCACAAATTAATACCTCCTCAGCACTGTGGGGTGCCAGAATATTGCTCAATGTGTACATACTGTCTCTTGGAGATATTATTTGAAGGAGAGAGTTGAAGTACTGTTTTTATGCACACAATATGCAGCTATAGCTCTCCTACTCTAAAAATTCTATGCCTCTTTTAAACTTGCTTCAGAATTAGAATGCATCCAAAACTAGATGATCAATATTTGTTTGAAACACAATATCTCCAAGATGGTTGTTATGAAAATTAATGCCCACTATTTGTAACTGTACTGCTCCAGGTCTATCTCTGGAAATCATCTATAGTAGTGACAAGCTGGAATTTGTGTTGAAGGTTTGTGGGAGGGTCTATTTGATGACTGGCTCACCCCTAGGGAACAGGCATCTGCATCTCTCAACCGTCCAGATTTTTGAGGGGAAGCCCTTAATTTCTTCATACACTTTTGCTCCATTCTCCTTAAAAATTAAAACAATTTTTGAGAAGTTCTAAATTAATACTGCCAGCATTTAAAGTGTCCCTAATTTTTTGGAGGGGTCCCTACTTATATTTTGCTTTGTTCATATCTCTAGAGATAAAAAACTGAGAGTTATAGCTGTCAGGTCCTCAGGTCACCTGAGGAACATCTTCCTATGTAAGCATCTAACTCCATCAGCGGATTTTCCTCTAATTGTGCATGCTTTGGTGTCAACATCACTGGGCTACTTCAGTGACTAGTACCTGGGACTTCTGAACATTGAGGATGACCATGTGCAACTAGTGCAGAATTCTGCAGCCTGGCTACTTACTGAGGTATCTTGCTTTCATCAATTTACACCAGAACTGTGGAGTCTGCATTGATTATTAGTTCAGCTGGATATTATGTATAAAGTTCTCATCCTGGTATATCTTGCCCTACACAACCTGCCCCCCCACAACTTAGATAGCATGTTATCTGGTATTGGCCTGTTCATACTCTGTGCTCTTTCACATTGGGGCATTGTAGGTTCCAGGTATTCAGCTACATTTGTCTGTGGAATATACTTTCTCTTTCCAGGGACAGAATCCTTTGAATCTCCTACCAGGTTGGTTGCGGTCTGCCCTGTTCCATGATGGATTTAAGAAATCCCTAAAACATACCTTTTGACCTAGTTTTTGGTTCTAGATGCCTATATCATGTTTTATGCATTTTTGTTTATTATTTTAATTTGTCTTATTGATGTTTTATTGTATTTTCTTTACTAACAGTGCAATTAAATAAATTTAAATTTGTAATTGAAGTTCTGGTTCAAAATCATTCTGTGATGGTTCTCTAGTACATTATGGGTGGTTGGTGGGAGGTTGGTGTACTGGTTAAGGTGTTTACCTTACAAACACAATGTTCAGAGTTTGATTCTTACATGGGGTAATTGGCTAGGCTTAAAATGGCCCAGAAGGACAATTAGACTAGTACTAATCTATGAACCTATTATAATGGAGGCTTAATTAATAAAGAATGTAAAACAAGACAGTGATTATCACCTTTAGCTTCTCAATGATATTGTATGGAGAAGTGATTTGCAAGTATGTCATGCTGTAAAGGAAGCATGTGACTAATTTTGGGTGTTCTTGAAACACATTCTATGACCACCAAAATGCCAGCACATAGAAAAGCAAGGATAATATACATAACGGCTGTTAACACAGACACTAAAATGCAGAAAGCTAAAACTATCAAAATTAATTCAAATAAAGTTGTAAAACCTGTACAGCTCTAGTACATTATGATCCAAAGAAAGTACAATGCAATCAAAACAAAGAAAAAGAAAAAATAAAATACATACTAACATGAAAAACCACAACCTCCAGCTAGTAACCACCATGGCACCAATAAAGGGTACCCGAAGAAAATAATTACAACAAATTTTATTCACAAACCAAAACAGATTCAGTGTTTCATTTCCTAACTGGAAACTTCATCAGAATTAAAAGCAATGATCCCACTATCATTGGTCAACATTTTACTTTTCAAACATTCAATATAAACATACAGCACTCTTATCAACATCTATAATCCCTACCATCTAATTATACAAATTCCCATATATTCAAGCATTTTAACTGTGGATTACATATACATTTTTTTAAAAAACGTGACTAATATGTAATACACACAATAAAAGCATTTTTCATTCAAAATACACTAATATAGTCTCAAACTATGCTCAGTTTTACCCACGTAGAATGCCCAGTTGGATATTCAGTAAGCTACATATATCACCCCCTTTGTTGAGCAGTTAAAATATATTGTTGCAAGTAATCTAAATTTGGGAACAGGTAAACCAAACTCAAATGTATTAGCTATAAATGGGCATTGAGAACACCTACCACAATTAAACATTCCTTTTCTGGATCCTTCCCTACAGGGCAGATTCACTTGTCCCTTTTCAAAAAATTTCCTTCAGATTAAAGTTCCTCTTAAAAATAAACTTTAAAGGCCTAGAAAACACCTTTAACTTACTGAGCATACAAGCAAAAAGCTCTCAATACTAATTAATAATGCCCTGAATCCTCCTAGTATCCTGATTATATGTTGTCGCCAAATACGGTACGTTTGTATGTTCTCCACTGAATTCCCTATTTATATTGCATCTTCCATTGTTAGTATCAACTAATCCTGTCACACTCAACAAGCCCATTGATATTTCATCTCTAAAGGGTTTAGTGAGGGTATAAGGGTATCCCCTTTCATAAAACAACCTTTCAATGTAGTTCAATTCACTCTCTAAATCTTTCCTTACAGATGTCATACAAGCTGGCCATACCATCTGCCCCTTCACTATATTTCTCTTTTGTGAGAAAGGATAGTTACTCTCAAGGTTACAAGTATGTCATGATGTAAAGGAAGCATGTGACTAATGTTGGGTGTTCTTGAAACACATTCTGTGACCACTATAATGCAAGCACATAGAAAAGCAAGGATAATATACATAATGGCTGTTAACACAGACACTAAAATGCAGATAGCTGAAACTATCAAAATGAATTCAAATAGATAAAGCAGTAAAACCAGTATAGATCTAGTACATTATGATCCAAAGAAAGTAGAATACAATCAAAACAAAGAAAAGGAAAACTAAAATATATACTAACATACTGAATGAATAGCTGTCTACAGGAAGTTACAGTTTGAGATGTTTCTGAACTCGTATAAACTTTTCATTGTCCTTAAGTGAATGGTCAAGTTATTCTTTCCAGCATTTCTAAAAGAAAAGACTGGAGATTTCCACAACTTTCTGAGAGAGTTACAGAAATCCTAGCAAATTCTGAATTGGAGGAACATCGCTCCCCAGTGAGCTTGTGCCAGGAAAGGAGTTTTATCAAATGCAGACAATTGTTACTGTGTAAGAGCTTAAAAGTAAATATATTCTGATCACAAATTTCCTCTGTTTGAAAGATATCCAGCATAAGTTTTGTAGAGCAATATTGTGAAAAGCAGATACACGGAGATTACTGGCAAATTTTGTTCTTCTGTGACATACACCACAAAGTTTATTAAGTGGAGAACTGGGCACAGTATCCATAATAATTCTGCAACAAAGTAGGTTTAAGAGAAGCAGAATATGCAACAGAATGAATATAGAACTTGTGATCAGAAATGTCTTGATTCTGTGCAATTTCAATTATTCACTTTGATGACATACTTCATATGTTCTTTAAATGTTAATTCTCAGATACTAAAGAACTGCCAGTTGTCCATTTGTTCTGAATGCCCTTGGCTTCCCAAGACCTGCTTATACATTAGACTAGCTTCAGAAGTAGTGGTCTACTTGTGTTTATCAAAGTAGACAACTTTTTTTTTCTCTTAAGGTGAGCCTGTTTTTTAATAATTAAGTCTTTATTCAGTCTCGTTATCAGCTCATTGCCATGTTTCTGAATTGGACACTAGCTCTGTCAAACCTGGCCATGCTGGTGTTCTCCTTAGTGGCTCATAGGTTCATAGGTAGGTACTGGGCTATCTGCCCAAGGGCTTTTAAAAGCTTAGCCAGAGTGTGTCGGCTTTCGCCACCCACTGATTAATTAACTGATCCTCTGTCAAGCAGAGCCAATTAAGTGATCCCAGGGGTGTATTTTCTGTTACCCATCCACTCGTCAAGGTTTCTCTTCAAGAGTGTTAGTGAGGGGCTCTGCCTGATGTAATTTGGAATTTTGTTCCAAAGCATGGGGAGTCTCTGTGACAGGAATCTATCCCTACAGCATGTTCTATTTATTGTTGTGGCAAGATTTAGCTCACTAAAACTCGTGGCTCACAGTGACTTGGATTTCTTTAGGTGGAGCATGTCCATCAATTCTGAGTTGGACATGGCTTTGTAAGTCAGGCAGAGATCACCTCTGAGTAAGCGATATGCCACTGAGTATAGCCGGAGTTTTTTCAGTCTGGCTGCATAGGACATATGTTTGAGGCCAGTAATCCTCATGGTGAGGTACTTTTGTGGTCTTTCCAGCTGTTGGAAGTGTCTTGTGAGGTACATCTCAAATGAGGCACTGTATTCTATGATGGGTCTAATGAGTGACGAGTATAGGGGCACTATAACCTCTTTATTTCTAGATGCGAACCCTTTAGTAATTAGATGGGCCACATAGAAGGATTTCCTAACTACTTTGGCAATATGATTATCAAAGGAGAGATTACTATCTACCTGGGTCCCCAGATCTCTTATTACCTCTTCTGTATTAAGGGGGCTGCCACCTATGTGGTAATTCGTGGGTGTTTTGTTTTTCCCAAACGAGATGACTATGCATTTTTTGGCATTTAGCTTGAGGCCATGACTTTGACACCAGGTGTCCGTCTCAGTAAGGCCCTTTTGGATAATGTCCATGTCAGCCGGAGAGTCAATTATGTCTCCCATTTTGCAGTCATCGGTGAGCATGGTTAGCCATAGTCCTCCTGTGTCTGCCTGTACTTCTGAGAAGTATATGCCGAACAATAGGGGTCCCAGGACCGAGCCTTGTGGGACACCACTTGTGACTGGTTTATAGTCGGACCTGGAGCTCACTGTTCTTCACATGTGAGTTCTGTCTGTAAGTCAACTGGCAACCCATCTCGTGACATAGGGGTTTATGTTCAGGCTGGTGTGTTTTTCTGTAATACCCGAGTGGGGAATGGTGTCGAAAGCCTTGGCGAGGTCAAGGTAGGCTGTATAAACCACCTTTCCCTCATCTATGGCCTTGGTGACTGTCTCAAAGAAGTCAACCAGGTTTAGTAGACATGATCTGCCCTTAACAAAGCCAAACTGGGTCAGGTCAAGTGTTTGGAGGTTCCCAATGTCTTTGTTAATGAGTTCCATGATGATGCATTCCACAGCCTTGCAGACCAGGCTAGTCAGGCTTATGGGGCGATAGTTACCAGGGTCAGTTGTGGCCCCTCATTTGTGAAGAGGAATAACCATTGCTGTGTGCCATTCTATGGGCACGTAGCCTGTGAAGAGGCTGAGTTTCAACAGTGTGTTTAGGTGGGGGGTTAGTTTGTTCTGTAGTTCGTGCAAGACGCAGCCAGTGACACCATCTGGTCCCATTGATACTGTGTTTTTCTTTTGAAAGGGCTGTTTTCACCTGTGCATCTGTGATTTTTGGGACACTACACTTTTCTGGTATTGTTGTGGGCCCTTTTGGAGGTGAGTGGGGGGTGAAGTTTGCACTGAATCTATCTGCCAGGATGCTGGCAATATCAGTAGGTTCAATATATTTTGTGCTATTTTGCACTACTTCAGTGCATATCTGTGAGTTGCCACTTAGATTCTTAACATAGCTAAAGAAGGCTTTGTGGTTATCTTTTGAATCCTTGGCTATTTTTCTTTCAAAGTTAGCCTTGGATGATTTCATGAGGGACCTTGGTTTCCTACTGATCCTGATCAGGGATGTCTTTCATTCTTGGGATTTGCTTTTTTTCTGAACTAGTTTCCTCCTTCTGTTGTATAGCCTGTTTATTGCAGGGGTCCACCAAACGGTTTCTTTCTCTTAGAGGAGTGAGTCTTCATTTTGCTAGGGATGGCACGATCCATGCATCCTTGTAGGTGCTCATACAGTGCATTTGTAAAGGGTTCTGCATCTTGGGCAGCGTTATCCTTTAGCGTGGGGGCTGTGAAACTTACTACCTCTGTCTTAAGTAAGGTGAAGTTTGCTTTAGAAAAGTTTTTTACTGTGGTTTCCTTAGTTGGGGGTGGTGGTGGGGTGTGGGCATCCTGAGTGATTAGTTTATGGTCTGATCTCACCAGTGACGGGTTGACCTCCGGTGTGGAACACCTGTCGCCCATGCTGGTGATGACCAGGTCCAATATGGTTTCACCTCTGGTAGGGGAGTTTACTAGCTGATCCAGGGCATTTGAGTTGATGAATTCCAGGAAGCGCTGGGCCTGGGAATTCGTACTCGAGTAGTTTTCCCAGTGAATGGTAGGGTAATTGAAATAGCCCAATATCAGGGTGTTCGATATCATGTTTTCCAGTGTCTCCAGAAAGGTGGAGTGGTGGTCCTGGGTCATGGAGGGTGATCTGTAGCAGGCCAAAATTTGCATTGCAGATTTGCCCGATGTTAGTTGCACATGGATGATCTCAGAGGTATCATGCTGTGCCACTAACCTGGAGATGTAGGTATCCTTGATGAATATGGATACACCCCCTCCTTTTGTGTTTCGGTCTGTGTTCTGTGGCCGAAACGTGTGGTATGAGTTGTAGCCCAGATGTGCAGGGGTGCTCTCTGGAGCCTTGAACCAGGTTTCAGTAACTACACATATGTTGACATTCTCCATACTGAGGAGTGCTTCAAGCACGTGCATTTTGAGATTTAAACTCCTGGCATTGAGTAGCATAACTCTCAGTTTTTTGTTAATTGTGCTGTTTACGAAGGTGGGTTTGACTTTTGAGCCTTGCCTAAAAAAGGCACTATGGGGGCAGCAAGAGCCTTGGCCAGTATTCGAAAGCCTAGGGGTGACAGGTGCAAGCCATCTCTTACGAAGCAATGCGGCTTGTCGAGCATGTTGTCCCAGGCTAACAGACACTGGATCCCCTTTGAATGACACCAAAAGCTTAGCCAATTGTTGAAATTGATCATTTTTCTTTATACTGTGGTATCATTCTTGGTGAGGGCAGGATACTGCTCAGGGTCAGGGTCATACCAGCCTGGGCTACATGATCAGAGAGCTCTTCCATGTCTCTTTTCATGTAGTCCAGGGAGGCATGTCTCAGGTCATTCACACCAACATGAACAATGACAGAGTCATATTTATACTTGTTCTGGAGTGACATGAGTGCTTGTGTTATGTGGCGGATTCTGGCTCCCGACAGGCAGCTAACAGTAACCTTCTGCTTGTCCAGCCTAGTGAGTGGGACGTCAGTGTCCCTGATCATAGATTCACATATTACTAGTGTGTTAGGTATGTTATTTTGAATTAAGGGCTGTGAGTGTGCTGCACACTGATTTTGTGTTTTATGTGTTGTCTGGATTGTGACGGGAAGTGCAGGTTGTTTGGGTGTCTGCTTTAAAGGTCTCTGATGCATTTGCTGGTTTTTATTTAGAGCATCCGAGTATGATTTTGTGTATTTATGTGTATTTTTTGCCAGTGCTGTTTTAGTAGGTCTGTGTGTGGCTGGAGGTGTGGTGCAAGTGTTAACCTTCTCCTCTTGACTGTCTATTCCAGTCTTGGGTGGAGACAGCTTAGCTTCCAGTTTGGCTGTATAATTGCATCTCTCGCATATGTTAGTGTTTTGTGGTAGGAGGAGAAGGTTGTCTGTGTGCATGAGGCAGTTGTAACATTGCCTCAGGATACCCAGATTCACCAGCTGGACTGGAGAGATACCCAGATTCACCAGCTGGACTGGAGAGTATACCCGAAGTTGCCCTTTGGTCATGCCTCAATGCTTAGTCGCTTGGTTGGTGAGGGTGAGTAAACAGCCTTGCCCTGCTGGGCAATCAGTGTCAGGGTATATTAGTGCTTGCTATTAGTTCTGAGCAAGTGCTGGGCTGTAAGATGCTTTTTGATTGCTTAGGTTGAGAGGTAGACTAGTTACAAGGGAAAAACTGAAGAGAAGACTTAATGGAGCCGGGAATAATTTAACTGTAGCTAACCGGCACTGCCCAGTGAGCAAAACCGTGCAAACACGGTTTTTATAGTTGGGAAATGAAAGAGATAGAAATTAACCCAAAATGGCCAATAAACTACTAACTTCAGGGCTGGAACCACTCCTCCAGGGAAAGATAGGTTGCTCAAAGCTCCCCTATCTCACAGGTGAACAGAGAAACTTCCTTCTATCCAAGTAAGGTATGGACAGTATCACAGCCCTGAATTCAGCACTAGGCTAAAAACTAGACTATACTAGCTTAGAAAGGTGTGAAAAAAGGAATTTTTTTGTTTTTTTTTTTGTTTTTTTGAAAAGATAAGGCAAAAACTGCAAAAAATACACTTAAAACAGCTTTAAACGACTACAAACGATCAGAAAAGGCTATCACACTTTATTGTGTAGCCTACAACAGTTAAACAAATTATTTAAACAAAAAACAACTTTTTGAAAGTGCAGTCAGTCAAATAAGTACAATATGTGAAAAAAACAAGCTTTTAAATCACAATAAACGCTGGAGAATCTGTGTTTAGGCAGAAAACAGATAAGTACAGCAAGAAAGTACAGAAAACTGATAAAGTACAGAAAACTGATATGTAATTACTCCAAAGTCTCTCTTTTAAGCTAGCAGACTTATATCAGTTTAATGCTTTCTAGTGCTACCCAGTAGGTTAGTTACAGGAAAAATGGGAAACAATCGCAGATGTGGTCTTTTAAACCAGAAAGTTGAAAGAGATAGACAAACTGTCCAAATGGTCACTAATCTACAATTTCAGGGCCAAGAACCTCTCCTCTTGTGGTAGACAGGCTACATAGTGCTTACCACTCCCACTGATACGCTAGAAGGCTTTCCTACAACACAAAAAGGCTTGCGGGGCTCAGAAGCTTACCAAAAGTCCTGGATACAGCAACTCTGTATCTGGACTAGGCTAGTTACAGGAAAGGTGGGAAACAAGCGCAAGTGCAGCTTTTCAACCAGAATGTTAAAAGAGATGAAAAAAGCTGCCCAAACAGCCAAATAAACTACACTTTCTGGGCCAAAACTCACTCTTCCCATGGAGGATAGGCTACCTAGTGCTTACCACAACCATTGATAAGCTAGAAGGCTTCTCTCCAACACAGAAAGGCTTGGGGGGCTCAGAAGCTTACTAATAATCCTGGATACAGCAACTCTGTAACAGGACTAGGCTAGTTATAGGAAAGGCGGGAAACAGGCACAAGTGCGGCTTTCAAACCAGAAAGTTGAAAGAGATGGAAAAATAACTGCTCAAACAGCCAATAGCTACAATTTCTGGGCCAGGGACCACTCTTCTTATGGTAGATAGGCTACCTGATACTTACCACTCCCACTGATAAGCTAGAAGGCTTCCCTCCAACACAGAAAGGCTTGGGGGGGCTCAGAAGCTTACAAAGAGTCTTGTATACGGTAAATCTTTACCTGGACTAGACTAGTAACAGGAAAGGCAGGAAACAAATGCAAACACACGCTTTTAAATCAGAAGGTTGAAAGAGATGGAAAAGCTTCCCAAACGGCCAATAAACTATAATTTCTGGGCCATAAGCCACTCCTCCTGTGGTAGATAGGTTACCTAGAGCTTACCACTCCCGCTGATAAGCTAGAAGGCTTTATTCCAACACAGACAGGCTTGGGGGGCTCAGAAGCTCACCAACAGTCCTGGATACTGGAAATCTGTACCTGGACTACACTAGCTGTAGGAAAGGCTGGGACCAAACGCAAAACGGGTTTTTAAACAAAAAGTAGAAAGAGATGGAAAACTGCCCAAACGGCCTATGAACTACAATTTCAGGGCCAAAACCCACTCTTCCCATGGGAGATAGGCTACCTAGTGCTTACCACTCCCAGTGATAAGCTAGAAGCTAGAAGGCTTCCCTCCAAGACAGAAAAGCTTGGAGGGCTCAGAAGCTAACCAACAGTCCTGGATACAGCAAGTGTGTATCTTGACTTGACTAGTTACAGGAAAGGCAGGATACAAGCTTAGATTTTTTTTTTTTACAGAAAAGCAGCTAAAAAAGCAGTAAATACAATTCAAATTGTAGTGCAGGCCAGCACACCCGAGTGTGTAGCAACACTACGGCATATATAGTTCAAATAAATGCAATTAAATTAACAAATAACTAAAAAACAAGTGCAGAAGGAAGTAAATTAGAAGGATACAAACAAGCAGTAATAAGTGCAAAGTATGAGCAACTGAACAGATACCACGCAGAAGAGCAACTAAGACAGTTACAGTAAGAGCAGCTGAATAAAATATATAAATATTTTATTTTATTTTTTTGAGGGAGGGAACAGAGCAGGATTAAGAGGCTGCAGTGGTTGTCCTTCCCAAATACTCTCTTTGTACAAAGTAAAAGTGCCTGAAATCAGAATATGATCTCACTGCACTCAGTTGAGTGAGCAAATGAGATGGGCCTAGAAGGAGTATCCAAATACAAATATACAAGAGGGGCAGGCAATTTCAAAGCCACCAACATTAACACCAAAACAAGAACAGGGAGGGTGGGTAGGGAACTAACTGTAAAGAGACAGCCACAACTTCACTTGAGTTAATATTTAGTAAAAACCACAAATAAATACATTAAACACAGTACTATATGCAAAAGAGCAGATAAAAGTGTACTTAAATTCACTTATACGTCCAGCTGATTTCAGGCAGATGTTAGCTGGCCAAAGCTCTGACATTAATCAGAGATAATTCAAAATGAACCACTTATATAAGGCAAGACAGAATTTCAGTGATGAGGTGAAACTACTCCCACTGCTATCAATGGCTACACAGAAATTCTACAAACAACTCTGTAGTGAGACAGCCACAACTTCAGTTGAGTTAATATTCAGTGAAAAACACAAATAAATAAATTAAATACAGTACTATATGCAAAAGAGTAGATAAAAGTGTACTTAAATTCACTTATACGTCCAGCTAATTTCAGGTAGATGGTAGCCGGCCAAAGCTCTGATATTAAGCAGATAAGACAAAATATACCACTTATATAAGGCAAGACAGAATGTCAGTGATGAGGTGAGACTACCCCCACTGCTATCAATGGCTACACAGAAATTCTAAAAAGTACTCTGTAGAGAGACAGCCACAACTTCAGTTGAGTTAATAATCAGTGAAAAACACAAATAAATAAACTAAATGCAGTATATATGCAAAAGAGTAGATAAAAGTGTACTTAAATTCCCTTATACATCCAGCTGATTTCAGGTAGATATTATCCCGCCAAAGCTCTGATATTAAGCAGAGATAACTCAAAATTAACCAATTATGTCAGGCAAGACAGAATGTCAGTAATGAGGTGAAACTAGTCCCCACTGCTATCAATGGCTACACAGAAATTCTAAAAAGTACTCTATAGAGAGACAGCCACAGCTGCAGTTGAGTTAATATTCAGTGAAAAACACAAATAAATAAATGAAATACAGTACTATATGCAAAAGAGCAAATAAAAGTGTACTTAAATTCACTTATACATCCAGCTGATTTCAGGTAGATATTAGCCAGCCAAAGCTCTGATATTAAGCAGAGATAACTCAAAATGTACCACATATATAAAGCAAGAAAGAATGTCAGTGATGAGGTGAAACTAACCCCACTGCTATCAATGGCTACACAGAAATTCTAAAAAGTACCCTGTAGAGAGACAGCCACAACTTCAGTTGAGTTAATATTCAGTGAAAAACACAAAAAAATAAATAAATACAGTACTATATGCAAAAGAGCAGATAAAAGTATATTTAAATTTACTTATATGTCCAGCTGATTTCTGGTAGATGTTAGCCGGCCAAATCTCTGATATTAAGCAGAGATAACTCAAAATGTACCACTTATATAAGGCAAGACAGAATGTCAGTGATGAGGTGAAACTGCCCCCCACTGCTATCAATGGTTACCAAGAAAATCTAAAAAGTACTCTGTACAGAGACAGCCACAAGTTCAGTTTAGTAATATTCAGTGAAAAACACAAATAAATAAATTAAATACAGTACTATATGCAAAAGAGCAGATAAAAGTGTACTTAAATTCTCTTATAAGTCTGATTTACTTGAACAGATGTCAGCCCGGCCAAAAGCTCTGATAATCCACTGCTATCTATGGCTACACAGAAATTCTAAAAAGTACTCTGTAGAGAGACAGCCACAAGTTTAGTTGAGTTAATATTCATTGAAAAACATAAATAAATAAATTAAATGGAGTACTATATGCAAAAGAGCAGATAAAAGTGTACTTAAATTCACTTATACATCCAGCTGATTTCAGGTAGATATTAGCCAGCCAAAGCTCTGATATTAAGCAGAGATAACTCAAAATGTACCACTTATATAAGGCAAGAACGAATGTCAGTAATGAGGTGAAACTACGCCCACTGCTATCAATGGCTACACAGAAATTCTAAAAAAGTACTCTGTAGAGACAGCCACAACTTCAATTGAGTTAATATTCACTAAAAAACACACAAAAAAATTAAATACAGTA